>NC_056728.1:1330353492-1330653492 GCF_019279795.1 Protopterus annectens
GTTCACAACTGTTGCTGTCCAGGCCAAGCCCTACAAATTGTTCAACAGTGAAGACAGACTGGACCACAGGATACCAAACAATCAACAGTATTTAATGCAGGTGTATAGTTCAGCAGCCTCTATCTACACTCTGTACAAAGTCAGTAGGTGGTAAAGATGTCATGTGACCAAATGGGCTGTAACTGTTACATAACAAGGCATAACTGACACCATCATGAGCACACCGACAAACAGAACAGTCTGTATGGCAGGAGGCAGTAGGCTTGCATTAACCCAGTTCATGTAAGTAATGTAAATATAGGTGTAGTATATGGTACTGTACACCCAGATACCTTAAGGCAGCTCTCCCCTGATACCCCCATATTTTGTAACAGCCTAGGTCATTTATGGTTCTACCCCCCTTCAACTCAATAATACAGAGCCATATACCACTGTTACATACACTGGCCTTTGGAGTGCATAAGGGCACACATGTATTGTGTAAGTGATGCCCGCACATATATGTATGTGTGGGGGATACAACAGCAGTTGACTGATGACAGCAATGGCAGTGTGATATAATCACAGCCCACTACAGAACAACCTCCAACAGCATGACATATGTCCAAAGCTTGGTATGTAGGTGGAGGACAGAGACTGGAACACAGGCACATATGTGGAAAACTGTTTCCATACACTAAGCAATTTGCTGGTGTTACAGGATAGTCTGCAACATACCCTTAGTCAGGGAACTGAGGTTAGAAACAGAAATGGATGTAGCCATGTACTGATAGCACTCAACACACACACTGCCAGTGTAATATCTGACACAGGACCTGTGTGGTGGACAGACAAAACATGATAGGCATACCTCTGGCCAGCAAGAGGATAGGCCCACAGTTGTGAGCTATGCAAACAGACTGCATTCCAAGGTAAACTAGTATGCACATACACATCCTGTAACACCAGTACAATACAAAGCATAACACAACTCTACTCACAGTCTGTGTGTTGTTCCTGATCCTCCTACAAATATGTAGCTGGCCTGAGTGTGCCGGTTCTCCTGTAAGAGGTATTGCTACCTGCTGTCTGTAACACTGATGCCAGCACACAGGAAGGATGTCCATCACACAGAAAATGTAAAGGGACCACACCCACATGATGTAGGGATTTATAGTGGGTGGTTGCCATGACAGTAGTAATTGGAAGTACTACACATGTTTAATCATATATATATATATATATATATATATATATATATATATATATATATATATATATACATATATATATATATATATATATATATGGCTATCTGGATAAGTATATGTACATATATTTCCACCATATGTCCTGGACATAGAGTGTAGTCTAGCCCCAGCCCCTATAGTCCCAACGTCATAAGTGCAAGGCGATGTCAGGTATGTATAGCAGGTATATTAGTAGACTATTGCTACTGTCATTGAGATTGTCTTCACAGACATGGTGTGTGTGGGAGGTCACATCTGCTTATAACATGTGTGCCATTGGCTACTGACAGACATCCTAAAAACATCATTGTAAAGTACAGCTGCTAGCACGTAATGCCCCTGTGGACTGCAGCAGAGATATTGGTAAATATATGTGGAAATTCTGACACACTCTGTACAGTCCAGAGGTATACACATAAGTCCTTAGTGCAAAACATTTGTACCATGCCTGACAATATGGATGTAGACAGCCATGTAGATGGGTATAACACATAAAGACTGGTATACATTTGCCACCATAGGTTATGCATTCACACATCCCTGTTTGGCCTGACACATAATGATCACTGGTACAGGGACGCCATGGCCACATACTACCCACTAGATATTGACATACCTCTGTACAGCATCCCACTGCTCTGTTTGACATACATGACTTTTAAGGGAGGCCCAGCAGCAGTACATCTGACAAGTATCTGCACATGACATCTCATTGAGTAAGTAGACTAAGCTGCTAGCCATGTAATGATGCACTGTGCAGGCTATAGGCAGACTGGCTCAACACTGGCCTACATCTTCTATGGGGGAATGCACATGTACCTGCATATATAGCATGCTCAACAGGCATGTCACAGCACAGGGTAAGATACAGCTGTGTGAAAGTGCATAACCACAACCAATGTGAACACAGCCACATATGGTAAGCTAGCATAATATTACAGTATATGGACTATCTGTTCTATACCATCCTCATATGTGCCACTCACAGACTGACCCTACATATACTGGGCTGCTACACAGTGTGGTTTGATGGCTGTCTGTGGTATGGCACATGTGTTTGTATGGCCCTACAAACATGTACGCCAATACGGTACCATACAGTGGAGCAGCATGTAACATCAAATAGGAGGTGAACTAGAACAATGACATCTACCACAGTCTGTACACAGACTAAAGTACATATTAACAATACACACACTGTTGACATTCACCATAAGTACATAGACCTCAGTACTGTACAAACATCCACAGAATGTCCAGGTTATGTCATGAAATATAACCCCTACTGTACATAACGTGTAGCAGTCTGATATCACACTGGCTTGTTATCAGATATGATGACACTAATTATGGTGTACAGCACATATGCACCACTTCATGCACAGCATATGTACAAAAATTGACAGAGGTGGGGCTGAAAGCACATACACAGGGCCAGTATTGACATGTTGCTGTGATAATCTCAAACATTTACTGTTGTAATTGGGTTTGTTGCAACAAATGTCCTATGAAGGATATGAAGTCAGTAACTGTCACAGTTTTCACCATTTACAGACTGCAATCCTCACACTACCCTCTGCAGTCCACAGATAGATGTTCCATGGGTAACACATGAAACCAAAGGCACAACACTGCCAAGTCTGCAGATGACCCTGCAGATGGGGATTCCTCATAAACATGGAACTAACATGGCAGGTATTGAGACATGTAGGACAGCCATAGCCATACACACACTGTTAAACCAACATTACTCCAAATGCAGTATAGCAGCACTTAGTCTGTAGTCAGGTCAGGCACATCCCCTTTGGTTTGTTGCCCTGTTTCCACAGTGTATGTTGTTAGAGGTAAATCCCCAATCCATCTGAGATGCTGTTTACCAAACAACATATCTAGTTCCTGCTCACAGTGAATGAAAAGGGCGAACACCAACATGATGTTCCTAGATATTGGAGTGTTTTCCATGCAATTGGCGATGGGAATGTTACCACAGCTGTTCCACATGCAATCAGCTAGGGGAGGGCAGCAATTCGGGAAGAGGCCATCAGCTGATCATGTGCATCACTTAAAATACACATGCAGCTGCCTAAGCAAAGCAGATATAGGTCTCCACATACACCAGAGAGGTAGTGGGAGAGGCATACAGAGGCAAAAACATGCCAGGGAGGGGTGAGAGAGTAAAACTGAAGCATGGTTGTGTCACACACCTACCGGCAAAGGATATCAACCCCCTGATGACTATGTAGTGCTATCACAGTTCTATGCAGTTATTGAATGCGCCACATGGGTTACCTGCTGTGGAGCACTCAGAACATATATGTGATGGTGAGTGACATCTGCAACAGGGATAACATAGCAATATGGGAGGTGACGTACACTTGCCTGTCCACATGAATAGGTGCCAGCATCAACACAGCCACACTCTCACAGAGATGCACACACATTGACACACTTGGCACAACACATCACTGTGCAAGGTATCACATGCACCACATGGGTCATATAGAGGTTGTGTGGGCAAAGGGTATGAGGAGGTGTCTGACATCAGACAGCATGCTTCAGTATGCCCATGGGGGTTGCAGTGAGTGTGGATATGAACATACGCACCATACAACACACACACAAACACACAGGGTGCCAGTACTGACATGCATGGGTGCATGTCTGCACGGGTGTGTGGTGGTCGACTGTGCCAGGCTGCCAGCAGGCTATTAAAGGGTAGGCGATGGGTATACCTTGGCATCAGGCCACATGACAATGGTCTGCATTGTGGCTCAGGGCTGTAATTTCTACATTTGCCCACACAGGTGGGTATTATATCCTCCATCCAGTCACCTGGGTGACTATTCTGTGTGGCCAATGCTGTGCATCGCTTGTCATGTATGTGTTCCTTAGTCTGTGACATGGACGGTGTCTGGGATGTGCACACCTCCTACATGCATGTACAGTGACATGTGGAACTGTACCTGGGGTGTCTGGCCCATGTTGTGAACACAAATTATCATCAGATGTGCCAGTCTTGCCCATCTATGGTGGGAACTGGTAATGGGCAGCAGGTTTACCCTGCACCTACATTGATAGTATGCTAACAGCATTCCCTGGTGTCAGTGGCATCTGTTCATACAGAGCATGTTGTCAGGCATGGTATGTCCATTGTAGGTCAGATGTGATGGCACCGCAGGTGGTGCAGGTGTCCATTGGGGAACATGGTGGAGGTGCAGTGTCTGCATGTTCATGCATATTGGACAGATGGACAGGGTGATATGCCCTCTGTAGCCCACTGCTATCACTCCATAGTTACTATCATTGGCCAATATGCAGTGTACTACCCACATATTGGCTGTTGCCTAGGCATGTGTGTGTGTATAAGACATGGGTTGAGAGTGTGGGTAATACTGGGTTTGCTAACTGTGATTGCCTGGCCTTAATGTCACATGCATGGGTATGGCTTTGCACCCCAGCCTCTCAGCTATTTCACATCGGTTATCCCTGTATGGTGGACATTGTGATATATAGTAGGGCCACCATATAAGAAATATGCAAAACCCACTCCACATTGGCCATACACCTCTCAACAGGATATGAGTTACAAACACAGCCACACACACCTGTCATGTCTGGGAGTAGAATCCCTACCTAATTAGTTTATTATGCTACAGTGCTACACAGTTATAGTATGTGCCACAGACATTAGTGGAGTACATTTTCCCCAAAGGTGTATTTCACAATGAATTACATCAGCAGGATTGCCAAAGTAGGGCATTTGAAATGTACTGCGAGTGACTAGCCTGAAATGCATTGTTTTCTACACAGACAGTGGCACACACACAAAACATCCACAACCAACATGTGTGGTTATATAACCTCTCAGAGATCTATATCACACTTCAGCATAGAAGCTGTTATAGGATGCACCACGGGTATTACTAGAGCACTCTTTCCCCAAAGGTGTATTTCACAATGAATGACATCAGCAGGATTGCCAAAGCAGGGCATTTGAAATGCACTGCGAGTGACTTGCCTAAAATGCATTGCTCCCGACACAGACAGTAACACACACACACACACACACACACACACACACACACACACAAACACACACACACACAAAACATCACACCTGATATGTACGGGTATAGAACACTACAGCATGGAGCTGCTATAGGACGCACCACCTGGATTACTAGAGAATCCCTTCCGCAAAGGTGTATTTCATAATGAATGACAGCAGGATTGCCAAAGTTGGGCATTTGAAATGTACTGCGATTGACTAGCTTAAAATGCATTGCTCACTACACAGTCAGTGACACACACACAAAACATCCACAACCAACATGTGTGGGTATAGACCCCCTAATAGTGGTCTACATCACATTACAGCATGGAGTTGTTATAGAATGCACCACAGGGATGACTTGAGAACTCCTTCTCCAAAGATGAATTTCACAATGAATGGCATCAGCATGATTGCCAAAGTAGGCTATTTGAAATGGATTGAGTGTGACTAGCCTATAATGCATTGCTCCATACACAGACATTGAAACACACACAAAACATCATAAACAGCCATGGGTGGGGATGTAACCCTACCACAGCTCTAAATCATACTACAGCAGTGCACAGTTACAGGATGCACTACAGAGTTTACTGTGTTGCAACCTTCCCAGAGGTGTATTTCTAGGTGGGTGACAGCAGCAGCCTTGCCAAAGTTGAGTATATGAATTGTAAGGAGTGTGAGTAGCCTAAAAAGCATTTTTTTCTATACAGTCAGGCACACACACAAACACACACACACTTACCAAGTCTGTGTTACAACTCTCCCAAAGGTGTATTTCACATTGGATGACCTCAGCAGGCTTGTCATAGTAGGACTATGGGGAGGGCAGTCTGTGCATGGGCCATAACCCATTCATCTAGAGGTTGACCCGCCACATGCGGGCACACACAGGGTCATATGTCACAGTTACGTGTATACAGCAACTTGATGACTACTTCCTTGTACAGTCATGTTGCACAGCTGGCACGTGCATCACATAGTCTGTAATGCTGACAGATACTGGAGGCTAGTATCTGCAGTGATATGTGCACCTCATGTGTTTGGGGCCCTTTGGCTGTGTGCTGGGTGGGACAGGCCTTGATGGCTCCTTGTCATGGTCACCCTCTTCCACACATCTATGTCCATCTACCTTTGGCTTATTATAGTGTGTTGGCCTTACATATATGTCTGTATTCCTATGCACTGTGTGTGCAAGGCATGAGTGGTGTATACTGACAAGTGTCTGCACTAACAACTGCAACTGCCAGATATGTCTAGTCCACTGGTGTTTGCAGACATGGCCTTCATGTGTCTAAGTGTGTGAGCATGTCCAGTATGACCTTTCAGTATGTTGTTGACTGACATTGCCTTCATTTCTCTTGACTGACATTGCCTTCATTTCTCTAAGTGTGTGAGCATGCCCAGTATGGCTGTCTGAATTGCATGTGTAGATCAAGTCCAGGTAGTTTGTACTGCGGAGCTGACATTTATGTTGTACACAGACAGGTAGAATGCTGTCTCTTCAGGCTATCCATCGATCGTTTGGCATTGACTGTTGCTACATTTCTGCATAACGGGGAGGGACATCTGACTATTTCTACATTTCTACACAGGATTGGGGGGGGCACACCTGACTGTTCCTATATATCTATGTAGGATGGGTGGGGCACACCTGACACTTGTACACATTTGCTAGGACTGTACTGGTATGTCGGATACTCCATTTCAGTCTGTAGTCTTACCTATTGTGCTTGCTAAAGGCATACCAGTGTACTACAGATCTTAGCTTTTAATTACCTACATATTAGTTTCTGACTTCCTGGCTGTCACAACTGACATCCCACTGCCTGGCCTGCTGTAGTCTGTCTGTGGAGGCCTGGGGGGAGGTTACCCATAGGCCTCACTCAGAGGCCATAGTACAGCATTTGTTTGTGTTTGTCTACACCAGTCCTGCTGGCTGTGACTATTGTTGGATATGTGACCCCCCCCGACTGGCATGTGTGAGTCACTTACCTTGTGGGTGTCCCAGTATTGAGGGTGGTGCTGCAAGGCTGCCTATGTTGGATGCACATAGTACACTCCCTACACATGGTTAGGCACAGGTAGTGTAATGTTTGGCATCCCTTTTATTGAATGTGAGAGTCAGAGAGAGGTGTTATTCCCTGGGTCCCTACCATGTTAGTGTATGTGCTATGCGTTGTCTCTTTGCCAAGGCCAGGGCATACTGGTCATGTCTCCTTCTACCTACTGTGGCAGGCTCAGGTTGTTCCTCCCCCAACTCACTTTGTGCCTGTGCAGGCCTTGGCAATGGTGGAGGGCTGTGTGGCCCTGCCCCATGCTGTTTCTGCTGCATCTGTTTCTGCAGGATCATATTGTGTAGCATGGCACATACATGGATGATTTGGGTACAGTTCATAGTGCAGACACATGTCAGTATGCACCACTCCTGCCTTGCACACACAGTGGATAGGAATACAGACATATATGTAAGGACAACACACCATAATAAGCCAAAAGTAGACCGACATAGATGTGTTGAAGAGGGTGACCATGACAAGGAGCCATCTGGGCCTGTCCCATATGGCACACAGCCAAAGGGCCCCAAATACATGAGGTGCAGGTGTCACTCACTGCAGATACTAGCCACCAGTATCTGTCAGCATGACGGCGTGTTGCACATTGATGACTGTACAAGGAAGCTGTCACCTAGTAGCTGTATACACGTACCTGTGGCATATGACCCCATTTGTGCCCGCATGTGGCATGTCAATCCCTACATGAATGGGTTATGGCCCATGCACACACCGCCCTCCCCATAGCAGTATCATGACAAGCCTACTGAGATCATCCAATGTGAAATACACCTTTGGGGGAGCTGTAGCTCAGTAATCCCCATGGCATGTCCCATAACTGTGTACTGCTGTACTGATTAACTAGTTAGGTAGTAGTCCTAACCCCAGACTTGGCAACTGTGTGAGTGTGTGTATGTGTGCATGTCTCGGTCTCTGCCTGTCTAGAGAGAAATGATTTCTAGGTTACTCACACTCACTACAGTTCATATATACAACATTGGCAAGGCTGCTGATGTCACGCACCAAGAAATACACCTCTGGGGAAATCATAGCCCTGTAATCTCCATAGCATGTCTTGTAACTGCATACTGCTGTAGTCTAATAATGTAGTTAGGTAGGTGTTCTAACCCCAGACCTGGCAACTGTGTGCTTATGTGTGTGTGTCTGACTGCATAGAGAGCAATGCTTTTTAGGCCACTCACACCTCGTACAATACACATACTCGACTTTGGCAATGCTGCTGATATTACTCACCTAGAAATACATCTCTGGGTAAATCATAGCTCAGTAATCTCCGTAGCGCATCCTGTAACTGCACACTGCTGTATTGTGATAAAGTAGTTACGTAGGTATTCTAGCCCCAGACCTGGCAAATATGTGTGTGTGTGTGTGTGTGTGTGTGTGTGTGTGTGTCTGACTGCGTAGAGCGCAATGCTTTTAGACCTCTTACACCCCCTACAATACATATACTCGACTTTGGCAAGGCTGCTGATGTCACTCACCTAGAAATACACCTCTGAGGAAATCATAGCCCAGTAATCTCCATAGTGTGTCCTATGACTGTGCACTGCTTTAGTATGATAAAGTAGTTAGGCAGGTGTTCTAACCCCAGCCCTGGCAACAGTGTGAATGTTGTGTGTGTCTGATTGCATAGTGAACAATGCCTTTTAGGCCACTGACACCCCGTACAACACATATACTCGACTTTGGCAAGGCTGCTGATGTCACTCACCTAGAAATACACCTCTGGGGAAATTATAGCCCTGTAATCTCCATAGCGTATCCTGGAACTGTGCATGACTGTAGTGTGATAAAGTAATTAGGTAGGTGTTCTAACCCCAGACCTGGCAACTGTGTGTTTGTGTGTGTGTCCGACTGTGTAGAGAGCAATGCTTTTAGGCCACTCACACCCCATACAATACATATACTCGACTTTGGCAAGGCTGCTGATGTCACTTACTTAGAAATACACCTCTGGGGAAATCCAAGGCTGCTGATGTCACTTACTTAGAAATACACCTCTGGGGAAATCATCGCCCAATAATCTCTGTAGCGCATCCTGTAACTCTGCACTGCTGTAGTGTGATGAAGTAGTTAGGTAGATGTTCTAACCCCAGTCTTGGCAATTGTGTGTGTTTGAATTGTTGTGTCTCTGTCTGTTCAGGACTGAGTGACAGACAATGCTTTTTAGGTCACACACACTCCTTAGAATTCATATACCCAATGTTGACAAGGCTGCTGATGTCACTCCCCTAGAAATACACCTCTGGGAAAGTCATAGCCCAGTAATGTCTGTAGCACTGCCTATAACTGTGTACTGCTGTATTGTGATTTAGAACTGTGGTAGGGTTCCATCACCACCCATGGCAGTTCTGGATGTTTTGCGTGTGTTTCAATGTCTGTATGGAGTAATGCATCATAGGCTACTCACGGGCAGTACAATTCAAATGCCCTACGTTGCCAATCCTGCTGATGTCATTCATTGTGAAATACTACTTTGGGGAGAAAGTTTTCTGTAATCCCTGTGCTGTGACCTATAACTCTTCCATGCTATAGTGTAATATAGGCCTTGTCAGGCGTTCTATACCCACACATGACCATTGTGGATGTTTTGTGTGTGTCTCACTGTTTGTGTAGGGAGCAATGCATTTTAGGTTAGTCACTCGCAGTACAGGTGAAATGCCCTACTTTGGTAATCCTGCTGATGTCAATCACTGTGAAATACACCTTCGGGGAAAAAGTACTCCAGTAATGTCTGTGGTGCATACTATAACTACATAGTGCTGTATTGTAGTAAAATAGTTAGGTAGGGGTTCAACTCCCAAACATGACAGGTGTGTGTGTGTGTGTTTGTAACTCGTGTCCTGTGTAGAGATGAGTGTGTGGTCAATGTGGAGGGGGTTTTGCTCATTACTTTTATGGTGGCCCTACTATATATCACAATGTCAACCATAGATGGATAACAGATGTAAATTAGCTGGGAGGCTGGGGTGCAAAGCCATACCCATACATGTGACATCAAGACCAGCCAATCCAAATTAGCAACCCCACTATTACCCAGAGCACACACTCAAGCCATGTGTAATACACACTCACATGCCTAGGCAACAGCCAATATGTGGTTAGTAAACTGCATATTGGTCACTGATATTAACTATGCAGTGATAGCAGTGGGCTACAGAGGGCATGTCACCCTGGCCATCTGTCCAATATGCACGTACATGCAGACAGTGCACCTGCACCACCTGTGGTGCCTCCACATGTGACTCACAATGGCTATACCATGCCTGACAACATGCCCTGTATGGACAGATGACACTGACGTCAGGGAATGCTGTTGGCATGCTATCAGCATAAGTGAAGAGTAAACCTGCTGCCCATTACCAATTCCTGCCACAGGAGGGCAAGACTGGCACAACTGATGATAAGCTGTGTTCACAACATGGGCCAGACACCCCAGGTAGAGTTCCACATGTCACTGTACATGCATGTGGGAGGTGTGCACATCCCAGACACCATCCATGCCATGGACTAAGGAACACATACATGGCATGTGGTGTATAGCATTGGCCACACACAATAGTCACCCAGCTGACTGGATGGGGGATGCAATACGCATAGGTGTGGGCAAATGCAGTAACTACAGCCCTGATCCACAATGCAGACCATTGTCATGTGGCTTGATGCCATAGTATGTCCATTGCCTACCCTTGTACAGCATGCTGGCACAGTTGACCACCACGCACCCATGTAGACATGCACCCATGCATGGCAAAACTGGCACCCTGTGTGTACTCATGTGTGTGTTATATAGTGTGTATGTCCACATTCACACTCACTACAACCCCCCAGGGTATACTGAAGCATGCTGTCTGATGTCTGACATCTCCTCATACTCTTTGCCCATATGGACTCATATGACCCATGTGGTGCATGTGATACCTGCGCATTGATGTGTTGTGGCAATCCCACTACTGATGAGTTGCACTCCTGGCCATACCAAGTGTGTCAATGTGTGTGCATCCCTGTGTGAGTGTGCCTATGTTGATGCTGGCACATGTTCATGCAGACAGGCACGTGTATGACACCTACCATATATCTACCATATCCCTGTTGCAGATGTCACTCACCCTGACATATATGTTCTGAGTGCTCCACATCAGGTAACTCATATGGTGCATCCAATAACTGCATCAAACTGTGATGGCACTACATAGTGGTTGGGGGTTTGATACCCTGTGCTGGTAGGTGTGTTACACAAACATGCTTCAGTTTTACCCTCCCACCCCTCCCTGACATGTATCTGCATCTGTCTGCCTCCCCCACTCCCTCTCTGGTGGATGTGGAGGCCCACACCTGCCTTGCTTAGGCAGCAGCATGTGTTTGTTACATGATGCTCATGATCAGCTGATGGCCTCTGCATTAATTGCAGCTCTCCCCTAGCTGATTGCATGTGGAACAGCTGTGGTAACAATCCCATAGCCAATTGCATGGAAATGCACTCCAATACCTAGGAACATTATGGTAGTGTTGGGCCTTTGCAGTCACTGTGAGCAGGAACTAGATTTGATGTTTGGCAAACAGCATCCCAGATGGATTGGGGATTTACCTCTAACAACATACACTGTGGAAAGAGGGCACCCAACAGGAGGAGGATGTACCTGACCTGACTACAGACGGTAAGTGCTGCTATACTGCATTTGAAGTAATGTTGGTTTAACAGTGTTTGTCTGGATATGCCTGTCATATATGTTGCAATATCTCCCATGTCAGTTCCATGTATATGAGGAATCCCCATCTGCAGGGTCATCTGCAGACTGGGCAGTGTTGTGTTTATGGTTTCATGTGTTAGCCACAGTGCATCAATCCATGGAATACAGAAGGTAGTGTGAGGATTGAAGTCTGTAGATGGTGAAGGCCATGACAGTTACTGACTTCATATCCCTCATAGGACATATGTTGCAATAAACCCTGTTACAATGGAATTTATATGGGGTTATCACAGTAACATGTCTATACTGGCCCTGTGTATGTGCTATCAGCCACACCTCTGTCAACCTTTGTACATATGGCATGCATGAAGTTGTGCATATGTGCTGTACACCATAAATACAGTCATCATATCTGAAAACAAGCCAGTGATATATCAGATTGCTACACATGTCATGTACAGTAGTGGCTATATTTCATGACATAAGCAGACCATTCTGTGGATGATTGTACAGTACTGAGGTCTGTGTAGTGATGGTGAATGTCGGCAGTGTGTGTATTGTTAATATGTACCTCACCCTATGTACAGACTGTGGTAGATGTCATTGTTCTAGCTTCCCTTCTCTCAGATGTTACATGCTGCCCCACTGTGCGGTACCATTTTGCTGTACATGTTTGTAGGGCAATACATACACATGTCCCATATCATAGACAGCCATCATGACAAACTGTGTAGCAGCCCAGCATATGTAGGGTCATTCTGTGAGTGGCACATATGAGGATGGTGTAGAACAGATAGTCCATATGCTGTAATATTATGCTAGCTTACCATATGTGGCTATGGCTGTGTTCACATTGGTTGTGGTTATGCACTGTCACACAGGTGTATCTTACCCTGTGCTGTGACATGGCTGTCGAGCCTGCTATATATGCAGGTACATGTGCATTACCCCATACAAGATGTAGGCCAGTGTTGAGCCAGTCTGCCTGTAGCCTGCACAGTGCATTGTTACATGCCTAGCAGCTTAGTGTACTTAACCAGTGGGATATTATGTGCAGATACTCACCAGATGTACTGTGTCTGGGCCTCCCTTAAACGCTATGTATGTCAGACAGAGCAGTGGATGCTGTACAGATGTATGTTAATATCTAGTGGGTTTTATGTGTCCATGGCACCCCTGTACCAGCTGTCATTATGCATCAGGCCAGACAGGAGTGTGTGAATCCAACACCTATGGTGCCAAATGTATACCAGTCATTAGGTGTTATACCCATCTACATGGCTGTCTACGTCCATATTGTCAGGCCTGGTACACATGTGGTGCACTAAGGGATCATGTGTATACCTCTGGAATGTACAGGGTGTGTCTGAAGTTCCACATAAAGTGGCCAGTATCTCTGCTGCACTCCACAGGGGCAATACATGCTAGCAGTGGTATCTTACAATGATTTCCTTAGGATGTCTGTCAGTAGCCAATGGCACACATGTTATAAGCAGATGTCAGCATCCACACGCACCATGTATTTGAAGACAATCCCAATGACAGTAGCAACAGTCTAGTAATATACCTGCTATACATAGCTGTCATCCCCTTGCACTACTACTGTGGGACTATAGGGGCTGGTGTACGGCTACACTCCATGTCCAGGACATATGGTGGAAATATATGTACATGTACTTATCCAGATAGCCATAAATATATAATTGCACATATGTACTACATTGAATTACCACTGTCATGACAACCACCCCCTGTAACTCCCTACAGCATGTGGCCATGGTCCCTTTAAATTTCCTGTGTGATGGACATCCATTCTGTGTGTGGGTATCAGTGATACAGGTAGCAGGTAGCAGTACCTCTTACAAGAGAACCTGCACACTCAGAGTGGACACATATTTGTAGGAGGTTCAGGAACTACAGACAGACTGTGGGCAGAGATGTGTAATGCTTTGCATAGTACTGGTGTTACAGGGTGTGTGTGTGTGTAAATGCTAGTGTACCTTGGAATGCAGTCTGTCTGCATAGCTCACTACTGTGGGCCTAACCTCTTGCTGGGCAGAGGTATGCCTATCATGTGATGTCCGTCCACCACACAGGTCCTGTGTCAGATATGACACTGGCAGTGTGTGTGTTGCGTGCTATCAGTACATAGCTACATCCATGTCGATATCTAACCTCAATTCCCTGACTAAGGGTATGTTGCAGACTATCCTGTAACACCTGCACCTTGCTTAATGTATGGCAACAGTGTTCCACATATATGCCTGTGTTCCAGCCTCTGTCCCCCATCTACATACCAAGCTGTGCACATATGTCATGCTGTTGGGGATTGTTCTGTAGTTGGCTGTGAGTATATCACACTGCCATTGCTGCCATTAGTCCACTGCTGTTGTATCCCCCACACATACAGTGGGGCTGGGACTATATATGTGTGGACGTCACCTACACAACACATGTGCACCCTTATGCACTGCAGAGACCAGTGTATGTAACAGTGGTATGTGGTCTTATATTATTGAGTCCAGATGGGGAGCACCATAAATGATCTAGGCTGTTACAAATGTGGGGGTATCAGGGGTGAGCTGCCACAAGGTATGTGGATGTACAGTACCGTATACTCCACCTATATTGACATTACTTACATGACTTGGGGTACTGCAAGCCTACTGCCTCCTGCCATACAGACTGTTCTGTGCGTTATGCCTTGTTATGGACCGGGTACAACCCATTTGATCACAAAATGTCATTACCTCCTACTGAGTTCATACAGAGTGTAGATAGAGGCTGCTGAACTACACACCTGCAGTACATACTGTTGATTGTGTGGTACCCTGTGGCCCAGTCTGTAAGCACTATTGTACATTCTGAAGGGCTTGGCTTGGACTGCAACAGCTGTGAACCTTTCCAGACTACTGTATAAGTGTAACTGTTTCACAGTTGCAGTACTCAGTTTATATGGTAGTCAGTATTTGAACAGCTATATGATATGGCATATAGGACTGTTATGGTACACAATTAAAGGAGTCTCATTTCTGCAAACCTGTGTGTGGTGTCTTTCCTATGACCTTTCTATGGGTATATGTTGCAGGCAATGATTGACATTAGTATGTGTAGCCCATACAGTGTCCAGTTGTTCAGGTGTTAACTGTAGGCATAGTGGCTGTTCCATATTGTGTGCACCTCCTACATATGTATCTTACTGTACATATATCTGCGTGTGTATGTGTAGTGACATGTGTGTGTGTGTGTGTGTATATATATATATATATATATATATATATATATATATATATATATATATATATATATATATATATATATATATATATGTGTGTATGTATATGTGTGTGTATATCCATATCTCCATATATGTGTCTGTGTATCTGTATCCTGGCGATGTTGACAGCTTCCACATATTACATGTCCTGTGGGAGGCAGACTGTACTTGGTAGTGTATTTTAGGGTGCATGTGTTTGGCTGTGGGGGGATGCCTATTTGTACAAGACGTATAGTGTGTGGGGCCTCTCAACCCCATTCATGGTGCATGTGGACATGCGTGTATTTGTTAATCTGCAATTGCTATCTACAGATGTATGGCCATATATACCTATATAGATATATTTATCTGCTAACAGATATCTAGGTATATGTGCATAGACAGGGATATATATGTATACAGAGTTAGTAAAACAACATATATATTTGAATATATGTGTATCTATACATATATGGGTATGTTGTATCTGCTAAGGTTGCACTATAGTTACACACGCAGACATCTAGATGTTGGTATACATTCTCTGTACTGTTGCATGACAGGACTGGCTATGTTTCTGAAACATTAAATATCTGTGTACCTGTCATGGCTTAGTGGTACATCGGTTTGTCTAGAGGTGTGCAGGGTCTTTGGGTTTGAGCCTTGCAAGTACTGTTTAATTTGTTGCTAGCCAGAACATGCCCTGTTGGATAGAGAGTGATTAAGGCACCATAAAGCAGTTGTAAGCAGGTTTTTGTGTTCTGCTCAGCAACAAAATAAACAGCTCCTGCAAGGCTCGTAACCAGGACCTGGCACATCATACACAAAATTATTTACCACTAAGCCATGGCAGATATGCATAATCATGATGTTTTCACATACATATCATCGAGCCCAGGTATACAACACTACAGGGAATGTATTCTGCCATGTATGTATGTATGTAAATGGATATAACATATCTATATATGTAGATATAGGTACAGACATATATATATATATATATATATATATATATATATATATACACACACACACACACACACACACACACACACACACACACACACACACACACACACACACACACACACACACACACACATATATCCAATAAATACATATATACATAGATACGCATAGAGCCATAGATATACCTGTATATATCCACATGTCCACATATATACAGCACTAGGAATGCATATATGTCAGCATATATATGGCTCACCTTTCAAGGAGAGAAATCCATGTGTCTGGAAGCTGGAAGGCCAAAAGTATGTACTCAACATTGCAGGATCTTGCAATACATGCATCGAATGTGCAATGAGCGAATGTCACTATGCATTCGCTCACTGCAGATTAGGCAATTTGGTTGCGGATGCTACTATAGTGGGGATGGGGAATAATTGCCTGTCCCCACTGTAGTGCACACTAGGAGTTCTATATCACAGTAGGGGGGTTGTGAGGCCCTAGCCCACCAGAGGGGGTGCAACGGAGTCATGCCCCCCACCATTGCGATATGTATTCCAACTTGCAGTTCGAGAGTCAGCGAAGGCACCTTTAGAACTGAAGTTCTCTTAACTGTGGTACAGTAAGAAATGACGGGTTAGTCCTATTGGTTTGCAGAAAGGGCCATTTGAAGGAATGATTTTCCCCTTTTCAAAGGTGAATACATATATTTCGATATAGGTATATATGGACATACATCTATAGATGGAACTGGGAAAGTAACCACAACATATATGTCCACATGCACCATTGATGGGTTTGAGAGACCCAAACAACATACATCTGGCACAGATAGGTATTCCCCCCAGCCAAATACATCTGGCCTGCAATACAATACCAACTTTAGCAGATCCCATAAGCTGGACCCAAAATCGACAAGGGCAGTACATGTTAACAGTACTCCATCCAACCTGTAAGATGTAAGGCTGGCATTACTAACATATCATGCAGTACAGTCAAGTGACGTGCCATGCTTGGGGGAACCCCCTGGGAAGGTTCAGTAAGTAGCTGGGATCCCTCATACAATCCAATAGCACTACACCTGACAATGGATTCACCAGTGTTGGCAGGGACATCCACAAACCCACCATGTCAGCTTGGAACTACCACCCAGTAGCCTGATGACCTTGATTTTCAGGGACATGGAACATATCAACAATGAACACATGGCCAATGTCACTGGTTATCTCAACACATGGGACCCCACCAATGTTGGACTTGTCAAAGGCAGAAAATACAACCTGAACCTAATATACCTCCTTAACCTAATCATGACAGGTGTAGATAGGGTTAGGAGGTGCACAATGCCTATGTAGATCATAGCAGGCTTTTGTACACCATCCCACTTGTAGGAATGTGTGTAGTTGTTACGAGATCTACCCGCAATTCACAGAATATGTTACCACCAGGACTGCTTCGCATATGCCAACATACCACAGGTGCCATCCCGTGGACATACAGTCCTTCACAGGTCATAGATGTGTCAATGCCCTCCTCCACACTGTTGAGGTGTGCAGCACTACTGGGGTTGCTATAACTCACTGGGTGTTGCTGTTTTAGATACAACTGCCATTATTGCAGTTACTGTTGTGTCTAACCCCCACATAGCTGTCTGTAATACTGTACAGTGTATGTAATCAGGTTGTTAGTTGTTTACACTATTCACAGTAGTTGAGCGCCTCACACCCTCCTAAGGGTAGGGCTATGCCAGCAGCATTGGCACACACATGTTACTTAGGTGAGGATCGCAGTAAAGTGGGGAGAGGGACATACACCCTGCTGTTAGCATGTTCAACATCATCCACATTGCAGACTGCATATATAGCACTGTGTGGTTGTGCCTATCCTGTCTTGGTGGGATTACATGTGCAACAGATGTGTTACCTGCACGGGGACATACCTCCATGTGTACAGTCCTGTACCTGTACTGCATCCAAACCAAAGGCACTGTGTGTTGTACCCAGCCATGGCATGTGTACCACCCACTACACTTACTGTTGTCCACTGTAGAAGGCCTGCTGACACCACTACACTCATCAGCCATGTGGCACATGGACAAACACAACACAATCAGAACAGATACTGGTGACAACAATACAACATTGTTAATTACAGCTATGATGCATCATGGTTGCACAGCTACACCTTCCAAGATATTAGCATTTCACTTTACTGCTGACAGCGTACTACACGTCATTCAATTGTTACACTGCTGTACAGTCACTCTGTGCATCAGAACCATGTTAGCCTGTCCCTGCATCAATGTTACGGATGTCAGGGATTGTCACAGGTATCATCATATGCACAGGGTGTGTTGTTGGTTTGCCAGAGGCCTAGGCTGAGCTATAGAATTGCCAACATGTGTGTGTGTGTGTGAGGGGGCTGAGTATTGTTATGGGCCACTGGTGATGTCGTGTGTGCAGGTATGTGGTTGCCCTAGGTTCGTTGTTTATGTGTGTGCATCTACATGCACACAGTTCCTCCATGTGGCTGCCCTATACAGGGAATTATGGGACAGCTGCAGACTGTACCTGGCAGGGTTTGCAGTTCACTGTCTCTGGCCATGGACACTAGACCTGTGCCTGGCAGGGGTGCTACAGGCAGTATCCAGTACAGAGAAAGACCAAGTACTGTCCCCCGAGTTTGACAGACATCCACTGGATCCAGGCCCCTCCTGGGACTGGCCAGGGCCACGTGCATATGGTCTGCTATGAAGGTCTGTGGACAGCCCCCACACCACAGTGCTTGGACTGGTACTGCCACTACGGGAGTGGCTGTGGCTGGTTGAATGTCCACGGCAACCTCCAGCTGCTGGTGTTGCTGGCATACATCCACGTGGCCTTCGCAACCATCCTGCCCTGTCTTGACACATGGACATGACGTTGTGGATGAGTTCCAATGTCTCACCCCACCATCTATCGATGACTTTGGTGTAATTACAGATGGCACCTGCTAGGTCATGGATGCTGTCAGTTACAGAGGTGTGATGAGCCCTCTGCACCCTTAGACCTTGCCTGGTGTACCGTTCCATTCGTGCCTATGCCTTCATGACAGTCTGGAACATGCGTGTGGTTGAAATAGATGTGGCACGTCTGCCAGGGGCATGATGACCAGCAGTGCTCCTACGAGCACCCCTACACATCTGCCTATGTGATACCCCACCAGACATCTGGCTATGACTGCTTTGTCCTGACACACGTGCCATAGATACCACACTGTCCTGGCCAACAGTGATGAGGTGTGTAGAAGCAGTGTAACTGTGTGCGTGGATGGTGTGGATATGTGTGAGTTATCAATTGGTGGCCCAGTGGCAGCCCCTGATGACCCTTTCTGTGCCTCAGCACACCTATCTTCATGGTCACTGTCTGTATCAGTGACATCAGATTCCCTGCGGGGGGGGCCCAGCCCCACCTCGCCACCTGTGAGGGGAAAACAGAGAACAGACTGTAAGACCTGTACAACACTGCTAAACAGTACATACACACACACAGACACACACACACACACACACACACACACACACACACACACACACACACACACACACACACACACTTGTGTGCAGACATGGCCAGACACACAGACATACACACATGCAGTCGACATACATGGCAACCCATACACTCCACCAGACAGCACCTACAGACAGCTCCCGCAAACCCATAACACACACAATAGCAGGCAATGATGCAGTACAGTATCACACACATACCTGTAATTACACACATATCAGTATGCAAGACGTGTGAGGCTCAACAGCATGCAGTGCAACTGTAGTCAATCCCCGTTACCAACATTATACATGGCTGTGATGCATGGCTTCTGTTTGTAGGTGATGGCCCTCCCACTGGACCTCACTGCACCCATGTCCACAGCATTGCTGTGCATCTGTTCATTACCCTGGCATGTACTATGGACCATACCTCACGGGTGTACACACAATTGCGGGATGTGTCTCTGTGTGTCAGTTGTGTTTCTGCTGCTGCTCACAGCCTCTGTGTGTTCCTGGATCACATGTGGACATGTGTTTAGTGAATGCTTTATGTGTATTCACATATGTCATAACCAGTGGTGCATGTATGAGTGGTAGACTACCATTAGAACGACCACAGAGACAATGTACTGCACCTATGGTGAGTGTAGAGACCATTATTGACCATGATTGGGCTCTGGCTGATGTTGCCTGTGGTACACATAGGTTCATAGGTGAGTACTGGTCTATTGGTCCTGGGGCCTACATAAGCCTAGCCACAGGTGTTCCCAGCCATGCATCACCCACTAATATTATTCCCCTGTACCCCTGACAGGCTGTGGCACAGACATGCTACCCAGGGTGTATTCCCCATCCAATTGCCAAGTGTTTCTATAAAGAGGGATAATGAGTAGCATTGCCTGACATGTATGGGTAGTCCGTTCCAGAGTGTGGGGATTCCCCAGGACAGGGGCCCATCCCTCCAGTATGTTCTGTGTAATGTGCTGATTAGGTTTAGGAACCTGGAGCATGTGTTAGCAGAGGGAGTGGGATGACATTATATGTAGCATGTTCAGCTGCTCTATGTATGACATAGCTGTGTATGTTGGGCAGATGTCAGCTGTGCCTGGGCAATGTGCACTGGAGTGTAGCCACAGTTGTCTGAGATGGACTGTGTATTGCATGGGTTTGAGGCTGGTAATCCCATTAGTGAGGTGTGTGCTGTGTCAGTACACATGTACAGCATGCATTATGGGTAGGTGTGTTAGATGCGTACATGGCCTATACCTTAGCTATGATATGCACAGTGAATTGCCAAGCATAACCTTAAACCATACTCACTGGCATCCTGGCGCTGGCTTTCTGGTCTCCCAGAGGAACCTACATTGAGATGGGATAGAGTTAATGTCAGTGGCCACAGCTGTGGCATTGCTACAGGGTGGCTGCAATATTACAGTACAACAACAGCTGATGTCCACAGTACTGCAGTGTATGCATTACTGCTTATCGGTACTACACAGCAACATACCCCACATCTCACATATGCATGGTTTACCCGTACTGATGCATACAATACAGTAGTCTACTGATATGCCCTGGAACCTTACCTGCATACTTAATGTGTGGTGTATGAGTAGCACCCACCTCCATGACTGCATAAGTCTGG
The DNA here is from genome assembly GCF_019279795.1 of Protopterus annectens. Taxonomy (NCBI): domain Eukaryota; kingdom Metazoa; phylum Chordata; order Ceratodontiformes; family Protopteridae; genus Protopterus; species Protopterus annectens. The sequence goes on from NC_056728.1 coordinate 1,330,374,941, forward strand.
AGCTCTTGCAGGCGGGCAGGTGATACCAGGCTGATGAGCAGCTCCTCCACTCTGGTGAGGGGGGGATGGATGTTTTGGGCCCCCCTATTGCAAGGTGGTCACCCTGCATGACAGCGGCACAACAATGTACTTGCTGGAGCAGGTCACTACAATGGTGATGGACCTGCTCATAAGTATGGCTGTGCATCCCCACCTCATTCACCCTGTGGACCACATCAGTCCACATGGCAGTTCTCTCCTGGTGGTCCTGGCTTGTCCTTGAGAACAACAGCTGCAAGTTGTGGATGATGCTGGTGATGATAATCTCCTCCTCAGTGGCACTGTAGGCAGGGTTCCTCAGGTGTGCCATACTCCCTGAAAGACATAATGATGGAAATATGTCTGAGCAACTCATATGTCAAGTTTACCATAATACAATACACATATCAGTCTCCCGCCACCATATCAGCTCCAACATAATGTTCCCACTACGCTAGTAGTATGTGTCCGGCATGTGTACCATTGGGCCATATATTGTATTCTGCAACACTTTCTGCTATGTGGTTATAGACATGCTCCCTGTGGGGACACTAGAGTTGCATGGCTGTTACAGGGTATTTCACCTGCATGCCATTGTCACTGCCACTATGTTTCCACATATGCATGTGGTAGGCCTGCTATGTGATTGCTACACATCAGCCATTCTGTGGTATTGGGGATATCTATGCATGCTGTTGGACATGTTCTGGGATTGTGTGGACTATTACAGCCCACATATGTTCCATGACAATTACACACCAGTATGTGCAGAGGTTATTTGCCAGAAGGAACACCACTCCAACCTAATGTGTACATATTACCAGTCCACATCACATCTGTGGCCTACCATAGAACCTCATTATCTACTGTTCCATCACTACCTTCATGTTGAAGCACCTCAGGGGATGGTGTCCCCCCCTGGAGCACACACAGACATGTGTCTGTCACCTAGTTAGGTCACGGGTATTGTGCATAGGGAGCTTCACAGAGACATGGGGTATGTGCTACATCACCTGGAAGCATGCAGTACACATGCACAAGGTGTGACATGCATGTCCCTCCTGCCCAACGCACAGCCCAGGCACCTTTAGGTCCATGTAGATGCTGTTGTGACTGTCCATGTGTGGGCACTGTGTTCCCTTTGTTCCCATGTGGGGGCTCAATGGCCTCCACATTCCAAATGTTACTACCCATCCACAGTGCTTAACCACCACATGTGTCATATACCAGCCCTGTATGCTGTCTTGTTTGTCACCCAACCAAACCTACATACCAATATGTGCCTAATACCCTTCACCAACATATATATCCCACCATCTCATACAATTGCAATGTGTTCCCAACATGGGTTACACACCTCACTCCACACTCCATCTTGTAGCCATGTACTAGTGTGTAGGTATGTTGTGTATTGATGTGTGATGTTCTCTCACACATGTCATGGCAGGGGAAATGTATTGACATGTATATATTTATCTATATATATATATATATATATATATATATATATATATATATATATATATATATATATATATAAACACACACACACACACACACATATATATATATATATATATATATATATATATATATATAGACATACACACACATATATAGATATATATATATATATATATATATATATATATATATATATATATATATATATAGCTGTCTGTATACACACACATATATACACACACACACACACACACATATATATATATATATATATATATATATATATATATATATATATATAAACGCACTTTACATAATCGAATTACTGAAATCTGGAATGCCATATGGTCGAGACCATATGATCGACATTTCAGTATATCGAATATGTAAAGTTTTAAAAAATAACACTTTACTTACCTTAAAATGTTACGTGCACACAGAGGCAAGGCTTCTTGTACGCTCTGTGTGTACGTAATGTTGTTATCTTTTTTGTGGTGTTGAGAGGAAGTGGGAAATCTCCTGTTTTGCGCTTCTGCATACAGCGCAATATGGGAGATTTCCCTTTTTCCCACTGTAGCGCGATCTTGGAGTTGGTATATGTAAGCAATGTTTGACTTTTTTTTTTTTTTTTGCATTTCATTTTAGAAGTTCGAGTTTCCAAAACTTGATGTTTTGGTCTCGACCATATGAGGTTCGAGATTTTGGGAATTCGAGCTTCTAAAGTGAATCCATATATACATATGTGCATATATGTGTAGATATCAGTTTGTGTTGTTTATATACCTATATGAATATAGAACTGTCCAAGGTTCTGTAAACATACACAGCTGTGAATATGTATCACACATATATGCATCTGTATGTGGGGTGCATACGACCATCTGGACCACACTCATGTACCCTCTTTACTTCACAGCTGAACTGTTCGGCCTTGCTGCAACACAGACATGTGTCACATGTCAACACAGACTAACATTAGGGGGGTATATATGGTGACAAACATTAGATAAGCATATTATACTGCCATGGCAGTTATGCATGCTATGCTACACTTTAACATGACTGTCCTGCAGGTGGTGTGGTCTCTCACCCATGTGTCTATCATGGCAGTATTAATCCCCCCACCAGCCATTGGCCACAGTAATTTACGGAACACAGATATCATGGGTCACATCTTTGCTATTCACTGCTAGTCTGCACATTTGCCAGGAATGTCCCACTGCCCACAGGGACTGACACTACTGTCCAGTGCTGTTGTTGAGCACAACATCATTACAGGAACAAGTACTGATGACACATATACATCCTTTCACAGTATACATCCTATTATTCTATTTCATATACTACATGCCAATAAACGCATATCTGTTTCACATACCTGTTATGTTATTTCCGCTGTAACACAACCCTGAGCTTTGTGAACTTTCTTGAAGGTTTTATTTATTTATTTTTTCCTCTCTCTCTCTCTCTCTCTCTCTCTCTCTCTCTCTCTCTCTCTCTCTCTCTCTCTCTTTCTCTCTCTCTCTCTCTCAGTCTCTCCAGTAGAGTGATTGAGCTGGTTTGAATAGATTGCAGCATTCTTTTCTTGGTATTGCACATGATTAGGTGGTTGCCTCTGCACCAGTCAGTGTCCACCAGTTGTTAATTGCATGCAGCCTGCTATGTAGTACATCAGATAGCCACTGTCATGGCAACCCTGTACTATAAAGTGCTGCCTTCTGTGGGCGATGTCCTTTCACCTTTACAGTATGGATGACATCCTTCCTGTGTGTGGACAGCAGTGTTACAGACAGCAGGGAGCAATACCTCTTACAGCAGAACCTGCAGACATAGGGCAAATCCACATTTGGGTAAGGTTCCAGACCTACAGACAGCATGAGCAGTGTTGTTGTGTGCAATGTTTCTTGCTGTTCTTACAGGGTTTCTGTGTACATGGTACTGTTTCATGGAATGTTGACTGTCTGCATAGCTCTCAACTGTGGGCCTATCCGTATGATACCAGGGGGATTGTCTGTTAGGTTTTGTCTGTGCACCACACAGGTATTGTCCCAGATATATCTGTGGCTGTCTGTCTGTTGAGTGCTATCAGTACATGGCTACATCCATTTGTATTTCAATGTCGTATCCCTGCATAAGTGTATGCTGCAATGAATCCTGCCACACCAGCATTTTCCAGGGTGTGTAACAGCAATAATGCAAATATGTCCCTATGTTCCTGCCTCAGTCCTCCACATATATGCCACTCTTTGTCCTGCTGTGATACAGGAAGGGTTGTTAGGTAATGGACTATCATTATTTACCGCTCGAATTACTGCTTTCATCCCAGTCATGTAATGGACTCCCACACCAACTGTTGGGCCAGGTCCATATATATATATATATATATATATATATATATATATATATATATATATATATATATATATATATATATATGGGGGCAACAGCTGGAGAACACATATGTGCCCTTGCACATTCCAGAGTTAAGTGTGTGGTACACAGTGTTCCTTTCCCTTGTACAGCCTTTTATGGGGGGGGGGGGGTTCTATGCCAGTAACCTAGGCTATGGCACTTTTTCAGGGATATAACGGTTAAGACGAGGGTCATTCAGTTTGATAGTGAGATGTTTGGTTAAGCAATGTTATGTACAAGATACTGTGACATTAACACGAGTGCTACTTTTCCCCCTTGGGCTTGACTACAGGGTGCAATTGGAGGCTGCTGAACTACATTTGTAATTGTTGATTGTTACGTATCCTGAAGGCAAAACCGGTTTCTACTCTTGTACTAATTGAAGGCCTTGGCCTGGACAGCATAGTATGGTATATATACACATTGCTTGCATCTGCTGCTTTGTGTGGGCCTTGCATTCATGACTGATTAAATATTTCAAACCTTATGTGATGTCAGTACTGGCATACATTATTGTATAGTACAGGAATAAAGGTTATCTGTGTATGCATACCTGTGTGTCATGCATGTCTTTTGAATTGTGAGTGGGTATATGTTTAATGTCAGTATTCTCATTGGTGTGAATGGTTGCCACACTACACATTTCATAGGTGCCAGTTGAGCATGTGTATTGTATCTATATACAATTGATGTTATATGATTATTTGTGCGTCATACATTAATATATATCTACATATAGCTGTCTGTCTACATTTACATATATATATCTGTCCATATGTCCATGCATGTTCTGCTCATATTTTGGTCTGTTCCTCATTCACTTGGCAATTGCCATGGATGATCGCAGCATTGAAGTCAGTAACTAGTGGCAACACTTTTGTGTTTCAGACTTCATCTCCTTCTACATGTGTGTACTAATACATATAACTGTGTAACTAGCAAAATTTTAAGTGTATCAGAGCATCAGTTGACATATATCCCTATTTGTACCCACAGTGTGGCATACTTTGTCCAGACTTCTTGAATTAACAGGTTATGTGGTGTGATAATAATACATTTCCTGTACTGTTGACTGATTGTGCTGCATATGTTTGTGAAAACATCAGGTTATATATATTTGCCATGGCTTAGTAGCAAATCACTTTGTGTATCGAGTGCAGGGTCCTGGGTTTGAGCCTTGGAGAGGCAGTTTATTTTGTTGCTGGGCAGAACAAGGGACATTGGCTACAGAGTGATTAAGGCACTTTTAAGGAGTTGGAAGTGGGTTTGCAGTTGTAAGCGGGTTTGCATGAGTTTGCGTGATGGTAAGCACTGCCAACCACCGCTTATGTTTCCTTACAGTTAGCTTCAAATTTCTCAACCCGTGTAGGCATAGCTTACCCCAACGCAAAACCGCTTACTGCTGATTAATGGTGCCTACTGCCGCTTATCTCAGTGCTAATTCCTTTAAAAGAAAAGAAAAAGGGGTTGATAGGACAGTGGTGAAAAATGGGGCACAAAGAGGGAAAGACAGTAGGGAAAATAGCTAGGCATTTGCAGGAAGGGTATAGGAAAGGTCCATAGCTGCCCATTTCTTCTACAGCAATAGCTGTGCATATACACTATATTTGCAGGTAGATTTGGACCCTCAAACCCCTGGGAGAGGGGTGAGGATGACATATATTCATTGTGATGCCAGTTTAGACCAGATTACATGTGTCCAGTGGACATGTGTACAAAATGGACAGCTATGTGTGGGGTGTGATTTTTTTTTTTTGTGGGGCCAGATTGCCTTTTTTCTTTTTTTTCAGGTGAGAGTGGGATGTTGGGGAGGGGTAGTTGGTATATTTGGAGAGGTAGGTTGGGTAGGTTAACAGACAAGACACACAAGATGCATACAGGGCCAGTATATGACACATGTGGGGAGTAAACACCTTGGACAAGGAGGTGTGTTTGGAAGTCACAAGCCCATCAGCCCCCAACTGGAAACAGTGGGACTGAGGTCCCCACTCATGGGCAGTCACCACTGCACCTTAATGGCCCCAAAGGTGGATGTGCTGGGGCTGTGTAGGAGTATTGCTGACATACACTTTGGGTGAGGTGCTAGAATGACAAGTTTGTTTCCATATACATTCTCTGACTATGTACACGTTTGAATATCAGTTATATGTCATTGACAGCTGCCTAGATTTCTTGGAACATCACACTGGATTTTCCAGAGAACAGGGTACTAAGCTGGTGATATGGGCCATTTATCTGGACATGCTGGACAGATTGGAACAGTTGTGGAGTATGAATATGCATACAACTTACATTTTGAACATTCTAGCAAATTCTGTACTGTTGTTGGGTGTAAGTATGCATACAGCTTTCTATCTGGACATTGTATCACAATCTGTACATTTGTGGGGTATGATTATGCATACAACTTAGTAGCACTCCCAGGATTCAAACCCCTGCTGTGTGTGACAAACTATGATAGCTAACACCACAGTACAATGTGCTATCAGGGAATTGATGTAAAGCTTTCAAGTGTTTTCCATCTAAGTCTCCCTAACTTGTACAATATAACTGACTGCTTGGCACTTTGGTGGGGTGACACTGCTTAAGATACAACATTACTATTTATAGTATGGAACAGATTGCTAACATATGAGAAAATAGTAAACAGAAGCACTCCAGGGGTTATACCTTTATTCACAGACTATTACACATTTATTTCTACTGGTACAAGACTTTCTAAGGCTGTTATATTTATTTGTTCTGATAGTACATGCAGACTGATTACTAACCTGCCTTGTGATGCAGCCTTTGCAGCCTAGCATCATGGGCTTGCTGGTTCATAGCCCGCTCATCTGCAGCTGTCAGAAAAATGCAGTGATATTTAGCCATACCTATCCATAGTATACACAAGCTAGGCAATTATTTACTACTTAGTAGAATGAGTACTTACTCAGTCCTGGGGCATTGGACATCTGCCAAGACTCCTGGATCCACTGTTTCAGTACATACCCCCTCTGCCGCTTCAGGTCAGCATGGTGGCGCCTGACCTGCTCACCAGTTGGGGAATACCTGTGGCACTGGTGAGGTCACGGGCAAGACTGTCCCAAGCCTCCATTTTATACTGCAAGCCCTGGTACTGGCCTTGCAGTAGTCTCTGATCATGGTCTTTTACCAGGAACCATACCATGATGTTTGACTCCTGGATGCCCCAGCGCTGCGCTCTAAATCGAGTGCCTTTACCCACACCAGCCATTCTGTCTGCAGTAGGGAGCTGCAAACAGTTATGGGTGGCATTCCCAGCTTTAGGGTTTAAATACAGACATTTTCCCACACTTCCCTGTGATTGGCCAGTTTTGAAAAGGCTAAGCTATGGACAGACCTGCTTACATGAGGTTGGCACAGCTTAAAGAGGTATACCACTAGGCAGATTGAATTGGCTCACCTACACATTGCTTACACTTACTAACTTGAGCTGTGCTGTGGTTAGCATTGCTTAATGGTTAATTAGCACTATCTTTGCCATTTGCAATGATTTATTCTTCATTACAGGTTATATATGTGTCTGGTAGATACCAGACACATATATAACCTGTAATGAAGAATAAATCATTGCAAATGGCAAAGATAGTGCTAATTAACCATTAAGCAATTGAGAAAGAGCTTGTCTCAAATGCTTTGCATATTTATTTATTTCTCGTATTATAATCATTTAGTGGTGCATACAGTGTGTCTCTGAGATTTTTTTTTGATACTGTGAACTTTTATCTTGGACACTCTGGCCTTCTTGAGGTTTTTTACTTTTTATTACAACTTGTAAAGAGTCATTTCCCATGTCACATGGAAACAGCAGCCTTATGGCTTTTGGATAATAGCTGTAATCTTCGTTCAGAAATCTTTCAGAAAGGGACTGTATCAGAAGATGTTCCAAGGAACCTATTTTTACAACATTTCTCCAACACAGTGTGGGACAAGATAGTTATGGGAACAGGCCAGCTAATGTGTGGTATTGGAAAAGGAGTAGTTACAGGTGATCAATGCACTGGTGGTTATGCAATTTAAGTGTGCAAATTTAATGACACTGTGAGTTTCAACACAATGTATTGTATTCTGTGAGTAGTGTTGTGCTTTCTGGAATTTTTTACTTTTTCACTGTGGTGCAACTGTGGAGTTGGTATATATAACTTTTGGAAGTGTGACTGTATGTGTGTGGTGGGGGGGCTTGCTTTTTTAGTTTTTTGGTTCACCATTTTCAATGTTTAATTTTCAGTAAATGGTGAGCTGAATAAATAATCATTAATGGCTAGTAGGAAATCTATCAGAAAATGCATATGAAGCAACTTCTGAATGTACAATAGCAGTTGTAATATTCCTGTCTAAACCTCAGAAGCCTTATGGATTTGCTTCTTATTGGTACCTAACAAGGCCATACGTATTTGGCCTTCATATTCTCCCCATATGACTCTAGCTTTAGGGACACAAAAGAATGCATACCTTTAGTATATTGTAATAGAACAATTTTTACTGATGAAACTGTTGAATCAAACCCACGATTAAATGGGTCTATATTAGATGATCAAACTTTCAAAAGTTCGACCATCATATGGTCGACACCATATGATCAAACATTTGAAGGATTGAACATCTAATAAAAAAAAAAAACTACACAAATAACCTACCTGAATGTTTTAAGGAAGGGGCAAGCCCCCCTGCACCCCCCACACCCACTGCTGTTTAAAAATACCAACTCCAAGATCGCACTACAGTGCAGAAAAGGGAAATCTTCCCATTCTGCACTGTATGGAGATCTCCGTTAAAATGTTCAAACTTTCAAAAGTTCGATCATATGGTGTCGACCATATGATGGTCAAACTTTTGAATGTTTGATCATCTAATATAGACCCAATTAAACTAATAAGAATAAGCCATTTGCCACATCCACTCTTCCCCTCCGACAAGATTTTACAGCTGCAATCATGGTAGAAGTCCTTAGGAATGCTATATTTGTGGATAAAATCTTGCAGCTGGAAGAATTCATCATATCCTAATAACTGGGCAACACTTTTAACAAAAACACCCCGCCAGCTAGCAAATAATCTAGTTAGTTCCAGGTAGAACATAGCAAGACATGATTATGGCATTAAAGTTATGGGACAATATCTTACCATCCATGACAGACTGCCAAAACTAACTTCATCACAGCTCTCACAACTTAAATATATGAGCTCTCACCAGAGAGAGTAGAAGAAGAAACAGCTCCAGACCAGCCATTTATTTCCTACTCAAAAAATTCATATTTAATGGCTGAGATGCTCTCTAGGTTTTTTGTATCATAGACTGATGAAGCAATCTTTTTATATACTGGTAGGTATGTTTTCTTGTGGGCACTGAACAGTTTGTAAACAGTATTTACAAAGAGTCTCTAACATGAAGGGTTCTAGTTTTGTGAATCATCATTTTTTGCACTTGTGTCTTTTTATGTGATCCATTACATTGTACATGCATGTTCTTTAAGAGCAATATGATCAAGGATTCACAATTATCTTAGAGAATATAGAAAAATGTGATAAATAATAAAATAATGCAACATGCAAATCAAAATCATGGTGGAGATGCTTCCATATTTATATATTTTGTTCAGCTCTTTGTTTCTCCTTCTAATAAATTCACTCTAGAATGTAGACATATTGTTATGAAAAAAATGAAAACAGAATATATTTTAAGCAGAATACCATCGTTCTTAACGGGTCTAGATAAAGAAATTACTCAACATGTTTATAGGTGATTGGATAACTGAATAATTAAAGCTTGTTTTAACATATTTAAGATGTCTCTCTTTTTTATATTTTTATCCTTTGAAAAGTTTTCAGTTGAGATACTTGGTTGAATAAAGCTTTTTTTTTTTGCTGAAACACTTGATAGTTTGTATCTATTTTATTCGATCCGAAGAACAAGCTCAGGGCCTCCACTTTCTGCACCCATTTGATCAATGTATTCCTCCATCAAGGTGAGATCCCTACAGAACATTCTCCAGTGGAGGCAAGAGTCGGGGGTTAGGAAGTGGACCATTCTGCACATCCTGCCGACTGTTTTGTCTCAGCAGCCTACAAGCTCCTCTGTATCTGCCTCTATTGGTGCACATGCTCTTCCCCACATACATAACTTCCTGACTAGGTGGACACCACTAGCAATGTGGGCATACAAAGGTGGTTTTGTTCTTGGTGATACACTTGCATTCCTGCAGGTGTCACCAGTGCTGTGAACCAAGCTGCCCCTCCAACATAGGCAAGTCAGGGTCAGCTGGTCACTCTTATCCTTCCCCTCACTTAGTCTCTCCAGCATTTGCATCACTATTTGAACACAGATTATCTAGGGTGCAGTCAGGGCTTTATCCTTCCATGTCACACAGCCAGATCCTGACAGTCTATGTATTGTGGTATTTTATAAAGAATGAAAAACCCAATGTTTACATTAACCAAGGAGTGCAGGTTATATAACAGGGCATTTGATAATTACACTACTACTACTACTTGACCAGATAGGCAGCCATACTGCCCATGCATAATGCTTGGGTATGGAAGTCCAAAACTCTCATGGGCATGAACCCCATTAATTGTTTGTTCCAGGGGATACTTGGTAGTTTAGATTAGCTTATGTTTTGATTTGTTGGTTGGAGAATGTATATGCAGTTGTAGTGTATTTTTTCCTGTGCAGGTATTCTGAAGATACCCAATTAATGGAGAACTTCTGAGCTCAGTTTAAAGGAAAAAAATAATTTTAATAGCAAGAGTGGGTGCGTACTTAATTGAAAACATTTTTGTTTTACTCTCATTCAGCTTGGATCCTGTCATTCTTGTTACTTTATGTAACATATTACATAGGTCTAATAAGGAGGAGTCTGTCATCACTATGGAGGAGATGGAGGAAGCCCCATTTGTGACACACATGACACAGGTTCAAGTAGCAGCCAGTGCATTGAAAGAGCTGAAGCTGAGGGGAGAGACACGACAGAACATAAGCCTGAGTGCTTTTTTCAAGGGGGAAGGTGTGGAGCACGTTATAGAAGTGGAAGCGAAAACATCTGATGAATACAGCAGTTGGTATAAGAGTTGGGCAGGGTTTCTGAGTTGTATCACCTTTGAAGTGATGTATGCCACCTCATAGCATACCCATTACACTTCTAACTTGCTGATGTGTTCCACATGCTGAGGAGTTTAGTGTTTGTTGTTTAATTTTACTCAAATTAGCCACTACTGCCACAGGCAGTGTGTTAACGCTGCAGCCTCCTTTCTCCTCACTGACTTCCCAGCCTCATTGGTTCAGCTGACAGATGGGTGAGTAGTCATGGGAGAAACAGTCATTAAGGAAATCAAGTAAGGAGTACTGATGATAGATGTCTTGCTGTCATGGGGATCCCTATAAATCTATAAAATACCTTTTACCAATAACAAAAAACAAGGAGGACTCTAGAAAGTTAAAAATGTTAGCAAGTCATCTGTGAAGAGTCTCAGTTTATGTGTGGTGAGATCTAGCAATATATATTTAACCTCCTACATTTGTTGTGTAGCACTGAACTTGGGTTCCACCACAAGGCCAAAATGAAAGGGGATAATAGGCACCCCTGTTTGCACCTTGGCCAAGTGTCACTGTATCTGGTATAAAAGTATCAGTCCTTATAACTGTTGTTGACCTTCAGAGGGATCTAATAGGATCCTGCTAAACTGAGATGGAAAACCCAAGTGGAACAGCACTTCTATAAAATAATCACCCTGAAGGTTGTCAAAGGTTTTCTGAGCATGGAGATCCAGAAGTATGCCCTCTCTACAGACATTTTCAGCCTACAGAAGTACATGTCTTATACTGTCAGAAGTTCATCTTACATGAATAGATGCACACTTATTCTTAGGCAATACATAATCCATAAACCTCTGGATCATTCTAGCATACATTACCGTAAAGATTTTATGGTCACTGTCAAGATCCAGAAGTATGCTCTCACTACAGACATTTTCAGCCTACAGAAGTACATGTCTTATACTGTCAGAAGTTCATCTTACATGAATAGATGTACACTTATTCTTAGGCAATGCATAATCCATAAACCTCTGGATCATTCTAGCATACATTACTGTAAAGATTTTATGGTCACTGTCAAGATCCAGAAGTATGCCCTCACTACAGACATTTTCAGCCTACAGAAGTACATGTCTTATACTGTTCAACTCACATGAATAGATGCACACTTATTCTTAGGCAATACATAATCCACAAACCTCTGGATCATTCTAGCATACATTACCGTAAAGATTTTATGGTCACTGTTTAAGAGAGAGATAAGGGTACATATAATGATACCATCCATTTGACTTCTTTACTTGAAAAAAACTGTTGTAGATTCATGCAAATGTGATAAGGACAGCCAGACCTTAATCTGTGCTCACAATATCAATCCAGTATATCATCCTAACACTTCTAAAGATGCTCACAGTAGAACATATAGGGAGGACTCTAGAAAGTTAGAAATGTTAGCAAATCATCTGTGAAGAGTCTCAGTTTATGTGTGGTGAGATCTAGCAATATATATTTATCCTCCTACATTTGTTGTGTAGCACTGAACCTGGGTTCCACCACAAGGCCAAAATGAAAGGGGATAATAGGCACCCCTGTTCGCACCTTGGCCAAGTGTCACTGTATCTGGTATAAAAGTATCAGTTCTTATAACTATTGTTGACCTTCAGAGGGATCTAATAGGATCCTGCTAAACTGAGATGGAAAGCCCAAGTGGAACAGCACTTCTATAAAATAATCACCCTGAAGGTTGTCAAAGGTTTTCTGAGCATGAAGATACAGAAGTATGCCCTCTCTACAGACATTTTCAGCCTACAGAAGTACATGTCTTATACTGTCAGAAGTTCATCTTACATGAATAGATGCACACTTATTCTTAGGCAATACATAATCCATAAACCTCTGGATCATTCTAGCATACATTACCGTAAAGATTTTATGGTCGCTGTCAAGATCCAGAAGCATGCCCTCACTACAGACATTTTCAGCCTACAGAAGTACATGTCTTATACTGTCAGAAGTTCATCTCACATGAATAGATGCACACTTATTCTTAGGCAATACATAATCCATAAACCTCTGGATCATTCTAGCATACATTACCGTAAAGATTTTATGGTCACTGTTTAAGAGAGAGATAAGGGTACATATAATGATACCATCCATTTGACTTCTTTACTTGAAAAAAACTGTTGTAGATTCATGCAAATGTGATGAGGACAGCCAGACCTTAATCTGTGCTCACAATATCAGTCCAGTATATCATCCTAACACTTCAAAAGATGCTCACAGTAGAACATATAACCAAACCAAGTAAAACAAAATAGTCATAAAAAGACTAAGCCAAAAAAAAAAAAAACACTTTAAATTTCATAAACAGAGAATCCATGTTAAATAGCTCTACACAAAGTGATAAAGTAACCCCCACGTCTCAATACATACACCAAATACAATCATACTGATCGGTGTAAGCTGGGCTCAAAGAAGTAATGAAAAAAGGTGAGGAATACAATATGAAAAAAAAACAACCAAGCACATAAAATGCTTTGGAATCACTCAGCATATGAAATGTCCTACTCATTTCAGGAAAATTAATTTGGTTCTCTTACATAGAATTAAAGTTAGTGCTATACCTATATAATGCTTCAAGCTCAGCACAAAATCAGACCATTTCCAGCTCAATTAGGAAACCCCACAACATAACATATTTCCTAGACTCAAGCAACTGAATCGATTATTTGAAATGGTAGCAGAAAAAATACAACCCTCATCAAGCGCAAAGGAAAAAGGGCACCTCAACAGACAATGCTAAATTATAAAAAAGTATGAAAACAGATAATGCTATGCATTATTTAAAAAATCATGAAGATTTCATTTCTGACACATTTAGTGAGTGTGGCTAAATATTAGTTAACTCACTCTTTCAACTGTCCCAGTTACAGCAGTAGTTATGGGACTGCAGGTAAGTGTTGCAGAGTTCTCTCAACAACATTCAGAGTCCACAGGACCTACGCATTCAGTTGCTCATTTTTTCAGTATGAGGTTAACTTGACCAAACAGTGACATTCCTGCTGGATTTGTTGATTGTTCTTAAAATGGAGTGTTGGATAGGCCAGACCAGCAGACCGGGGGTGGGGATGGGGGGGGTCTTTGACTGTGCAGTTGTGTAAGCAGAACTTATCATAACAGTAGATATTTTAATGATCACTGCTGCAGTAGCCTTTGCTACATGGTTTATATCCTGCAAGGCTATAACAGTCAGATAGCTTCCAAAGCTTCAGGGCACCTTCCATATGCCTAAACTCTGAAGCAACTCAAGCTGAGCTGACTAAAAGACAAGTGGATGCAAAGCCCTTCAGAGCTTTTCTGTCAGCAGACAGAGAGGTAGGCTGAGCCCTGAAAAGCAATGCTAGGAACAATAAAAAGTAAATAACCACACCCTAGCATAAAAAATACACAAAAAACAAAGGGAGGGAGAGGTCTCTGTAACAGTAATCATTCGAACATCTACTGTTATGGTGAGTTTAGCTTACACAACTGCACTGTTTATTATATTGATCACTGCTGCAACAGCCTTAGCTATATGGGTAGATTAGCTTAACTAACTACATTTGGGAGGTGGAAAGAGAAGAGTCCAGGAACTCCTGGGGAATGGTCCTAGCAAAGCTTAATCTGGACCTAGAGAAGGAATGAAGCATATAGTGCTTTGTAAAAATATGTACAGAGAACCAAGTGGCAGCTTCTAAAATGCCTCTAGAATTCAATTCTTTCCAAAAAGCCATAGATTAAGCCGAGGCCCTGGTAAAGTGGGCCTTGACCATGCCAGGAATAGATTTGTCATGGTGAGTATAACACAAGGTAATAGCCTTAGAAAAACATTCTTCTTACCTTCACAAGAAATGAACAATTGATCCGAAGATGTGAAAGATTTAGTTCTGTCATGCCTGAGCTGTCTCTGGACATCCAAGGTATGGAGTATCCTTTCAACCTAATTTTTAGGTTCAAGAAAGAAAATAGGAAGATGAATAGTCTGGATTAAAGTAAACTCAGATACCACTTCAGGCTTAAAAAAAGAATTAGTTCTCAAAGAAACTCTATCCCTATGGAGAATGAAGTAGGATGGACTCACCATTAGAGCTTGCAACTGAGATATCCTTCTTGCAAAGGTCAGAGTAATCAGTAAAACTGTTTTCCATGTTATGAACCTCTAGTCAGCCAGATTAGCTGGTTCAAATGGAGCAAGTGTTAGCTAACACAAAATTAAAATCCCAAGGAGGGGGCCACTGGTTTTCTTGGAGGCCCCTTATGCATAAACCTCAAGAACATTTTGATATATAAATCTGCATTGAAAGTGGAGGATCCATGGGCAAGCATGCGGAAAAGGCCAATAAATTAACCTTAACCAAGGAATAAGAAAGGCCATAGGATAGTAAGTCACACAAATACTGTAAAACCAGAGAACAACTATCCCTGAATTAGTTCTGGTTATATTGTTGGCACAACTAGAAAAGCTTTTCTATTTGCTAACATATAATTTTCTAGTAGCATGCTTTTTTGCCTGTATTAGTACTTGCTACACATCCTCAGTAAACAGGTGCTGAAAAGGAATTAAGACCCTATCATCCCGCCAGTCATGGTGTATCAAACACCCCTGTGCTTGTGTGAGTAGATCCAGTTTGTGAGAGGAGTGTGTGGTAATTGCCCCTGGCCATTTCCAAAAAATGGAGAATACTAGTTGCCTGAGCCAGAAGGGAGTCCCCACAATGATCTTAGAAGATCTGTTCTGAATCCTCAAAAATATCCTGGGTATTAGTGGAAAGGGTGGAAAAGCATACAGGAACATTTCTGTCCAAGGAAAAGAAAAGGCATCTGTCTTCCAGGTCTTCTTGCATGGAGTCCTGCAGCAGAATCTTGCCGGTTGATTGTTCAGAGAGGAGGCAACAAGGTTTACTTGAGGAACACTCCACAGACTGACCAAATCTTGAAAGAACCCCTGATCTAGTTTCCATTCATGAGAGTCTACCCTGGTCCTGCTCATATTGTTAGCTGCATAATTTTGCTCTGATGGAATGTAGGATGCCTGTAGAGTGAGACTGTACTGTGAAGCTATACCTCTAGCCAACATTGCTAGTCTGCAAAGGGAGCATAGCCTAGATCCCCATTGTTTGTTGATGTATCATCACATGAGTGCAATATTCTCTGTAATCACTTAAAGAGGGATCAAAGATGGTTCAGAGAGCTGAGTGCCTCGATCAGGGCAACCATCTCTGACATTTATGTGCTAGAGTCTGTCTTTGGTGTCCTACAAACCCTGTACTTTTATTCCTCCTAAAACTACTCCTCAAGCAAAGTCTGAAGCATGTGTGGTGACTGACTGCTTTGAAGCAGGGAGAAAGAAGGAGAGACCTGGATTTAAGGATATATATTGTCTCCACCAAAAGATTTCTCTTCTTACAAACCCAAACACGTGGATTTGAAAAGAGAAGGTGTTGATGCTTGGACCAAAGAGACTTCAGGTACCACTGTATCTTTCACATGTGGAGTCTTGCTAGGGGTTGCATGAGAATCATAGATGCCATGAGACCCACAATCCTGCGGAAAACATTATAAAGAAATCTAGATAAAATTTTATTTTTTACTCTGAAAGAAAAGCTCTTTGAACTGTGGTGTCTAAACGACATCCCAGGAACACAATCCTGTGTGAAGAAGTCAAGAAAGACTTTTGAATGTTCTCTTGGAATCCCAGCTTGTGTAAGAGATCTCAAATTCAAGACAGAGACTCCTGAAACTTTGAACAAAATACTCTGCAAAGATAAGAAAGTCATCTAAATATGGAAAAAATGTGGATACCATGTAGCTTACAATGAGCTATAACTGGAGCTAGACACTTTGTGAACACTCCTGGTGCAGTGGATAGTCCAAATGATAAGGCAGAGAACTGATAATGTGATCCAGACATACAAAACCTTAAGAAATATCTGAAGTCTGGATGAAGAGAGATGTGATGATAAGCATCTTTCAAGTCTAATGTTGCCAGGAAACTGGAGAGAGAAAGAAGACAGGTTGTGAAGTGACATTATTTTGAATTTAGGCACTATCACAAGCAGGTTAAGGAAAGAGAGATCCAGAACTGGTCTCCAAGCATTTTCTTTCTTTGGCACTAGGAACAACCTTGAGTAAAACCCTTCCCACTCTGTGAAGGAGGAACTGGTTCTATCACTCCATGGGAAAGGATGTGATGAAGAATCAGGGGAAACAAAATAGTCTGATCTGGGGGATGAGGAATGATCCTTTGGAATGGAGGAATTTTCTCCCACTGCCATCTGTAACCTTGATGAATGGTTTTCTGAACCAATTTGTCTAAAACAATCTGTTGCCAAAGAGAAAAAAGAGATCCAGATGTTCTGGAAGAAAAAGGGGTTCAGGGTGGGAGAGGGTTGCAAGGTCTCTTGAATAGGCATTCTGACTTGTTGGACTGCCTGTGAAGGTTCAAGACTTCTTTTTGGATCCCCTTGTAATTTCTTCTTAAATGTTTGTTTGCCTGTAATTTGTTGAGACTGTTTATTCTGTTTTTTGCCAAAACTGGATGAGGTGACCAAAAATCCCTTGGAAAATTTGGAAAAGGAGGACTGCCCTGGATCAGTTTGCTCCTTTTATCACACTTTTTGATCATTTCTGCATCAGAGATCTCTGTCCTAGGGATAATTTAAAATATAGTATATATATATATATATATATATATATATATATATATATATATACATACATATATATATATATATATATATATATATATATATATATATATATATATACATATATATAATATATAATATAATATCTGAAAGAGCACTGGGCATGCCCCTGTAACAGACCTCTCTAACATTCTACCCCAAACTCTCTAACCATTTTCTTCCACCCCTCTAACTACCTCAGATTGCATCCAAATACATTGCTTGTAAACCTATATCTCAGCTGTAATCTTAGCCACTGTTATTCAAGGGTAATAGCTACTAGCTCAGCTATTAAAATACTTGCTAGTCTTTATGGCACCAATGATATAAGTGTTGTATCGTTTACCTAAATACAACCCAGCCACTGGGGATGCACAAGCCAGTGCATTTCTTTCTGCCAGTCCCAAACCCGGATAAATGGGGAGGGTTGCATCAGGAAGGGCATCTGGCATAAAACCTCTGCCAAATTACTTATGTGGAGAACATTTCATATTTCCATACCGGATCGGTCGAGGCCCGGGTTAGCAATAACCACCACCAGTACTGTTAGCCAATAGGGTGCTGTCGGAATTTGGGCTATTGTTGGCCAAAGGAGAAGAGGAGGGGGAAGACATGCCTGAATACAGGAAGAGAGGAGGAAGGTTAGGAGTGTAGTACTGAGGGTAGGAACTTTGAATGTTGGCAGTATGACTGATATAGGGAGAGAGCTAGCTGATATGATGGAGAGAAGGAAGGTTGATATATTGTTTGTGCAAGAGACCAGATGGAAGGGAAGTAAGGCTAGGTGTATAGGAGGCGGGTTCAAATTGTTCTATCTTGGTGTGGATGGCAGGAGAAGTGGGGTAGGGGTTATCCTAAAGGAACAGTATGCCAAGAGTGTTTTGGAGATGAAGAGAGTGTCTGATAGAGTGATGTTTATGAAGCTTGAAATTGATGGTGTAATGCTGAATGTTGTTAGTGCATATGCTCCACAAGTTGGGTGTGCGATGGATGAGAAAGAAATATTTTGGAGTGAGTTGGATGAAGTGGTGGTGAGTGTACCCAAGGGTGAGGGACTAGTTATTGGAGCGAACCTCAATGGGCATGTTCGTAAAGTGAACAGAGGGGACGAGTAAGTGATGGGTAGGTATGGTGTTAAGGAGAAGAATGCAGAAGGTCAGATGATTATGGATTTTGCGAAAAGGATGGACATAGCTGTGGTGAATATGTATTTTAAGAAGAGGGAGGAGCATAGGGTGATGTACAAGAGTGGAGGAAGATGCACACAGGTGGATTATATAATATGTAAGAGGGCCACTCTGGAGGAGATTGGAGACTGTAAAGTGGTGACAGGGGAAAGTGTAGTTAAGCAGCATAGAATGGTGGTCTGTAGGATGATGTTGGCGATCAAGAAGAGGAGGAGGAGTGTGAAAGCAGTGCCAAGGATTAAATGGTGGAAGTTAAAAAAGGGTGATTGTGAGGTGGAGTTCAGCGAAGTGTTAAGACAGGCACTGGGAGGCAGTGAAGAGTTTCCGAATAGCTGGGTAAATACAGCAGAGCTAGTAAGGGAGACTGCTAGAAAGGTGCTTGGTGTGACAGCTGGACAGAGGAAGGAGGACAAGGAGACCTGGTGGTGGAATGAGGAAGTACATTAGAGTATACAGAGGAAGAGGCTGGCGAAGAAGTGGGATTGTTAAAGAGATGAAGAAAGTAGACATGAGTATAAGGAGATGAGATGCATGGCAAAGAGAGAGGTGGTGAAGGCTAAGGATAAGGCATATGGAGAGTTGTATGAGAGATTGGACACTAAAGAGGGAGAAAAGGACCTGTACCGATTGGCTAGACAGAGGGACAGAGCTGGGAAAGATGTGCAGCAGGTAAGGGTGATAAAGGATAGTGAGGGAAACCTACTCACAAGTAAGGATAGTGTGCTGAGTAGATGGAAAGAGTACTTTGAAGGGCTGATGAATGAAGAGAATGAGAGAGAGAGAAGTTTGGATGATGTGGGGATAGTGAATCAGGAAGTGAAACAGATTAGCAAGGAGGAAGTAAGGACAGCTATGAAGAGGATGAAGAATGGAAAGGCTGTTGGCCCAGATGACATACCACTGGAAGTATGGAGGTGCTTAGGTGAAATGTCAGTGGAATTTTTAACCAGATTGTTTAATGAAATTTTAGAAAGTCAGAGGATGCCTGAGGAGTGGAGAAAAAGTGTTTTGGTACCTATCTTTAAGAATAAGGGTGATGTGCAGAGCTGCAGTAATTACAGAGGGATACAATTGATCAGTCAAAGCTTGAAGTTATGGGAAAGAGTAGTGGAAGCTAGGTTAAGAAGGGAGGTGATGATTAGTGATCAGCTGTATGGTTTCAGGCTAGGAAAGAGCACTACAGATGCAATATTTGCAATGAGAGTGTTGTTGGAGAAATACAGAGAAGGTCAGAAGGAGTTGCATTGTGTCTTTGTGGACTTAAAGAAAGCATATGACAGGGTGCCTAGAGAGGAGTTGTGGTATTGTATGAGGAAGTCGGGAGTGGCAGAGAAGTATGTAAGAGTGGTACAGGATATGTACGAGGGTAGTGTGACACTGGTGAGGACTGCGGTGGGAGTGACAGATACGTTTAAGGTAGAGGTGGGATTACATCATGGATCAGCTCTGAGCCCTTTCTTATTTGCAGTGCTGATGGACAGGTTGACAGAGATCAGACAGGAGGCCCTATGGATTATGATGTTTGCAAATGACATTGTGATATGCAGTGAGAGTAGAGACCAGGTTGAGGAGACTCTGGAGAGGTGGAGATATGCTTTAGAGAAGAGAGGAATGAAGGTCAGCAGGGCTAAGACAGAATATATGTCTGTAAATGTGAGGGAGGGTAGAGGAATGGTGAGGATGCAGGGAGTTGAGCTGGTAAAGGTGGATGAGTTTAAATACTTGGGATCAACAGTTCAGAGTAATGGTGAGTGTGGAAGAGAGGTGAAGAAGAGAGTACAGGCAGGGTGGAATGGGTGAAGATGAGTGTCAGGAGTGATTTGTGACAGACGAGTACCAGTAAGAGTGAAAGGGAAGGTCTACAAGCTGGTAGTGAGACCAGCTATGTTATATGGGTTGGAGACGGTGGCATTGACGGAAAGGCAGGAGTCAGAGCTGGATGTGGCAGAGTTAAAGATGTTAAGATTTGCACTGGGTGTGACTAGGATGGACAGAATTAGGAATCAGTATATTAGAGGGTCAGCTCAGGTTGGACAGTTTGGAGACAAAGCAAGAGAGGCGAGATTGCATTGGTTTGGACATGTGCTGAGGAGGGATACTGGGTATATTGGGAAAATGATGCTAAGGATGGAGCTACCAGGAAAGAGGAAAAGAGGAAGGCCTAAGATAAAGTTTATGGATGTGGTGAGAGAGGACATGCAGGCGGTCGGTGTGAAAGAGTATGATGTAGAGGACAGGAAGAAATGGAAACAGATGATCTGCTGTGGCGACCCCTAATGGGAACAGCCGAAAGAAGATGGTGATGATGATCATTTAACTAAATACGTAATTTCATTTTGAGCTGTAACTGTTTACTACTATTGTTAAACAAAACCTACCTATACTTCTTGTAACTTGTAATTAATTGTTGTTTTTAATTGTTGTTTTTATTGTAGAGCTTTTCTCTCCTGGCCTCCGCTGAAAAAGAACCTGTGTCCAGTCAGATTTTCCCAGTCAACAAATGTAAATAAATAAATAAATAAATAATTTTTAATATCATCTGGGAGGTTCTGAGAATGCAGTCATGCAGATCACCTCAAAACAGTACTAGTCTCCATAGCCCTGGAAGAAGTATCAACATAGTCATAAAAAAAACTTGCAGTGACCTGTGCAATAGAAGAAAATAATTTATTTAAAGCTGATTTTTCTCATAAAAAATTGTAGATAAAACATTCCTCATAGATTCACAATTTGTCAGAACAAACTTTAACATATGAGCCCAAAAATTAAAAATTCTGGAAATCAAAGTTACAGAAATATATGCTCTTTTCACCATACCTACCAATAATTTTCCCATCGTTATCAGAAAGAGTAGGATTGGAATTAGCTAAGTGCTTAGCAGCAGTGGGATCAACTAAAGGTATACCTGCTGGGTCAGGTTTGGGAATAGTGCAGAACAATTTAAAAGACTGAGGAACTTTATACATTCTGTCTGCCTTTTTAGGGGCACCTGGCTGACTATCAGGAAAATGACAGGCACTAACACACACATACATACTCTAAAGCAGACAGAACAGTAAGAATGGGTGCAGGTTCTGGAAATTCCTTGTGTAACAACTCACAGTATTTTCTGAGGGACTGAGAAACGTCAGTGTTCTCCAACTGAAAATACTAGCACATTCTAATACAAGTCTCAGAAAAAAAGAAAGATAAACCCCACACAGGGAGAATCAGAAACTGAGCTCTCCTCTGGGTTTGAATCAGAAATCTGAGAAAAAAAAGTATCTGTCCTTGTGTCTTCCTTTCTAGATTATGAATCTTGAATTGCTTCAGGAAAAGTGGACTCCTTCTTTCTTTTATCAGAAACTACTTCACAAGAAGAATCAATAACCTGAATTAAACACTGTGCCAGACCCAGTAAACTATTCCATTAAAAAAATTGAGGAGGAGTAGATACATGCTTGGTTTTCTGTTTCTTTTTGACAGGAACATGAGGTCAACCATGTTACTAATGGCAATGGTATCTTTACCAGAGATGGGCACAGCATTCTGCTGCAACAGGGAAACCTTCCCTGTTCCCTCTCCCATGACTGGTAAGAGTGGCACTCCTTTGTCCACTGAGGGGATCCCAACAGCTGCAGAGGATGTTGCTAACCCTCAGTTAATGGCAGCGGTAGGTGCTACACTAGAGTGATCCAGGATAAAATATGAATGGCCTGAGGTACAACAAATGGTCACAGCAGAGTCACCTACATGTGACTGAGGCAAACTGCTAGCCTGCTGTGGTGGGCAAAGGCTTTTTGCTTACGTTTTTCTTTTGTAACTGGACGAAAAAATTACTGGAACCAGTAGTCTGTTAAATGGTCAAGCCAAAAATGTTGCTTCTTTCACATGGTAGACAAGCAGCAATTGCCAGTTTACACTACCAATCCACAAAAGCTAATTTTTTGACAGAAAAATACAATAAAAAAAGGCAAGTTAAAACACTATGTCAGCCCCACAAAGTAAAATAAGCACAATTTATTCACAAAATAAACGTTTCCAGTTACTTTAATCCACTTTAAACTGACAGAAAAAAATTAGTGCTCTCTTTAGCAGTACAGTCTTGAGACAGTCTATTAAAACTCAAAGCGAGCTTTAAAATAATCTTCCTGAAGAAGAAAGTAATAAACCATTAACAACATGAAGACAATGGAAGCTTTTTTTCCCCCATAAGGAACTTATCAGCCCAGCAAAGGAAAGTACAAGCCATTAATTGATACTCAAAACCTCAGAGGAGTGTACTCTTCTAAGGCAGTAAAGCTGTTAAGGGCTTCACCCCCAAACTTGTCTTTTAGTTAGCTCAGCTCAAGCTGCTTGACAGCTGAGCTCATGGAAGAATCCTTAAAGCTTTGGAAACTGGTCAGCAGTTATATACTTAGCAGGATATAAACCATATAGTTAAGGGTACTGCAGCAGTGACCAACATGATAAACATTATCTCTTATGAAACTGGAAATGGCTTTAACCTTTTAGGCATATCTGAAGAAAATACAAATACTGGATTTTACATTTAGGTGCATTTTTATTTAATGTTGTCAAAATCAGGTTAATCTTTTTCATTTGGTTTGCTACAAGATTAGATTAATCAGTATCAAAGCTGAGATGTGTCCCATTGAAGAAAAGCAATACTGATGACTTTAAAGACTGAATGAAGACTTTTCCTGTCCTTATTTTTGGATTTTGTAGATGACACCCAATAGGCTTGTCTTATATTTAAGGAAGCACATTCTTTTTTGTAGAAGAACTGTGAGCCAGCCCTGAAGGAAACTCATAATTCCTTTTCCTTCTGGTGGCATCAGATACAATGAAGACTTTTTATTCGGCCGATGGCTTCTATTGTCAGTAACACCTTCTTTCAGATCTTGTTGCTACATTTGGTTAACAAGTTCAAGTCCCTTAACTTTCAAGTCTTAATCTGTGTCCATTATTTTCAGGGTGATGATGTAGTTTTTATTAACTGAGAACATCTGATATATTTTGTGGTGCTGTCAGTTTTTCTTGTTAATTCCACACTGTCAGGCTATGGCTTTTTCTTGAATCAATGTGGCCATCACTTTGGTTTTAGCCAGGGATGGCTTGAGATTGTACTGCTATATGGATATTTTTTAAATCTTTTTGTTAAGAACTGCGGGATTCTGCACTATGTTTATCCTAAGTGGCATCAAACAATTTTCAGTTTATGGTTGTACATGTAACTTATTTTATTTATTTAGTTATTTTTACATTTGTTAACTGGGTTAGTCCGACTGGGCCCTGGAGACCCAAGCAGAAAAGCTCCAGGAAAGTAATTAGTAAAAATAAGAAAAGAAAAACTAACAATTCAAGTTGTAAGATACTTAACAGTACAAAAACAGAGAAAGAGAAGCATACAACATGAATATTTACAAGGCAAAAGTACAGTATTTTGAGAATGCAGTAGCATTATGTTTGAAACATTTGGTTAGCATTAAGTTATATACAAGGAAATATAGCAATGCCTTAAAATAAAAAAAATCCTAATATGTAATATACAATTCAGAGTAACATCATGATATAGTACATCAAAGATGCATTTAATAGCATAGGTACTAACTGCAGACAGAGTAATATGTGTATACAGTTTAGATAGGAAATACTAGACAGATATGTTAATCAAGAGGAAGAAAAATACATTAGGTTATTTCCTGACAAGTACAGTCCATGCATGTTGGAAATGAATTTTTAGTTGATTTTTGAATTCATGACTTTTGGTAGTGGAGCGAAGGGACAATGGAAGTTTGTTCCATGAGTATGCAATCGACTGAGTGTAAAGTATTTTTCCAATATTTTTGTTTAGATTGGTAGAAGCTTTGTTAATTAACAAAGAGAAAGCGCGCTCAACATCAACACTTGCGTTCTGTTTATTGTGGTTCTGAGCCGTATTTGGCCTTTTATGTCCTTGGAATAAAAGTGGTTTAATATCCAGTGACGGTTCCTGTTCTCTGCCTTGGTTTGGATTTTCTTGGTTTTTGTATCGTTTTTTTCAACTTCTTAGATTAGTCACCTGAAGTAAGTTTTGTTGTGTGCTGCTTCACTTTAGATGAATGCAGTGTTAAATTACATGCAATAGATTGGAAAAAGTATGTTTGCATAGGTGCATATGATAGTGGAATGTGAGTTTGGTTGTTTTTAAAGGTGTACTTTACTCTCTTTCAAGAAATCAGTGCCATCCTTTCTTTATTTTGTTTACGGGCAAGCACTGCATAGAAAAGTCACAATTAGCAGTTTGCCTGCAACTACAAAATGCTGAAACACTTAATAAATAGGTGATTTGCATTAGACATATTAGCATAAAATTATACATTACACATAATACCATTTCAGCTTGCAGACAAATGCACCAAGATGCCTGTATCCTTTGCCACCATGGGCATCCACCTGGGAGCAATCAAAGCGATTGTGGTCCTGTCTGCATAGTTTTGTTTATCCTTTTCTCTGTCCATGGTCTTGCACTGCTCTCACCCTCTAGTGCTTTTAACTTGAGAAATGGATGCTCCATGACATCACAACATGGTCTAAGGCAGAACAGAAACCTTCCTCACTGACAAGGGTGATCCTGTCCATGCGTTATGAGAGGTGCAGTTCTAGCACTGATCCATACATAATGTTCCATTCATGAAACAGCACATTTCATAAAATACATCTTCAGCTTTTGGTGCTGCACAGATAGCCCAAATGTGACTTTTTTGTGCAGTGTATCTTTTGAGTTTGGCAGCAAGCTAGCACTGTATGGATTCACTATAGTCTGTATCTAAGTGTCACAAGTTTAGACCATTTGCCTCATTGTTCTTACATCATGTTGTATGCCACTATTTTTGGCACACAAGACCACAACTCCAAAATGGCCTTTTCGTTACCCACTTTGTGATGTGTATTATTAGAAACCAATACAAATTGGGTATCTGGGACTAGATGTTTTTATGAGTCTGGTCCTTATCAGACAATCAGGCCTACCACAACTGCTCTTTTTCAGTTTATTATCCTTGGCCAAGAATCCTAGAGCTCAGTCATTCCTTGGGGGTGATGGGTAAGAGTAATGTGTGCAGTACCATTATTTACAAGCAGGATATTTTTTTTATTTTAAACAATTACTCTTCCTGCATGCTTGTTCATGTCAAAGAGGGTGGCATGCATTTGGTATTGGTGATGGGATCAACTGGCTCAACTGCTCAGCCTGTAAACAAGATCCTTCATGTGATTTTCTGTCTCTGTTGGGGGTTCTTCTCCAGTGAATGTACACATAAACCCATGCTCATCCTCTTCCCTTGAAATAAGCCAAGGAGGCTTTAGCTTCATCTTCCTTCTCTTCCTCCACACCATTTCCAACAGGCACCCAAACCTCTAGTTAGTCCCTGGTTGCTTTTAGTTGTAGGCAGGGCTTTATCATTCTACACAGCATCTAAGGCCAGAACAGTGTTGTTGCATGACTTAGAATCAATACAATGCTTAGCAGTGTAACATCAGGTCCAGTTATGGAGTATTTTATTTTGCCAGGAAAATTATGAAATGTTTAGTCTTTTCAATGTATTTGTTAACAGCCCTTAAGGTAAATTTAATATCATGCTTTTTGATAAACTCAGTATTGAACAGCACATATTGCATTTCCATTAATGCTACTTTACTGTTCTCAAGAAATGACGGGATATTGGTTTCAGTGCATTGTTAAAAAATTGTATATCATTGTGCACTGAAAAGCACCAGTCCTGATTTTTTTTTTCAGGAGGAAATTGCTCATCTTCCATGAGGTCTTGATACATGGAGGTCTGGAAATATCTTTGCACATATGTTTTCTGTGAATCCAGTGTTTCTGTACCTGGGTAAGTATCTAATGCAGTATTTTTGCTTTCTAGAAATTAGCACACTCTGGAAATAATCGTATTGAACTAGATATACTCCCCCTTTACAAGATGCCAACTCAAGTATTTGGCTCACGTGAGCTGTTCTTATAAAACTGTGTATGTGCATAATGAACTAATTGATGTCCTTCCCCACATTTTTCTCACTGTGATATGTTTAACTTGCAAAGAAACAAATGTTTTCTTATAGTTCTTGCAGTGTTATTGCAAATGCCTGTCTCCTTTATACTTGAAACACACTGCATATTAAATGACATTGTGGGGTCAATTAACAACAACGGCCATCTTCATGCTGCTGTTTTTGGGAGGCAAGGCAATAGCACTGCTACTGAGTCAGACAACAGAACCCAGCCGCTGGGACACTTGCAATAGCATTTCTGGCCTGAGAGTACTGGACAGTGTGATTAACATGACACAAAGAATAAATGTACAAAAGCTGTTTGTAAACTGGGACTGGACTCATCTTTCAGTAATAATCATTTTTGTGTGCTGTCCAGGAGAGCTGAGACATGACCTACTTTTCACAAAAATACTTACAGAGGTCGAACATTTCTGGCATGGTATTTTATAAGGACTGGGGCTACACACAGGCATTACAAGTTTGGCATGACCCCATGTTCATTTAATCTGAGGAATGACACTCCTCTCTCTCGTATACACAATAACATTTATTTATGTTTTATTTGTCTACTGGGTTATTGGCCCTGAAAAGGAAGCCAAGCAGAAAGAAAAAAAAAATAATTGCAATATTTACACTTTACAGTTTTTTTCAAACAGGAAAAAAGCAATGCAGGAGGAAAAAATATCTAAATTCATTCATTTTACATTTTTTGCAAGCAGTGTGAAATTAATATAGAAGATTGTTTTGCACCCAAGTACAAAAGTTAAAATCTACACAATACAGCTAATTGTCTTGTAAAAATACAGCAGATATAGAAGATTAATTTATTACTAAATATAAATTTAAGAATTTATACAGTGCAGCAAAAAATGATGCTGGTTATAGTAGTGTACCAATCCCAGATAAAATTGACATATTCTCTGCAGATATATATATATATATATATATATATATATATATATATATATATATATATATATATATACAAAAGCTGCATTGCATGCAGCTGTTTTCTGGTCTATGCACTATCCGTTTTACTTTTTTTTTGCAGAAGTTGGTAGTGGTTGTTCCTTTCTTAATTCATGCTCAAGGGATGCACATCACGCATATCTAGAAAAGTTGCATAGTGTACACAAGCAGTGTTGAAAGGAAACAAAACAACAAGTATAAAGCAGAAAACTGAAACACTATTCATATTTTATAGCCACAGAGTGGATAAATATGCTTCTTCTATTCTTACCCTATTTTGAAGACAATTTTGCATTCTTCATTTGCAGTTTCATGCCTGCAGGGACAATATTGTTATATGATTCTTCACTCTTTAATTATCTTATTGTGCTTAAACTTCCTTATGCACCCACAACTACTCAGAATACATGGTACATAACTTTGCCATTTTGCTGCATTCCTAGTTAAGCTCTGGTTTGTATTTATTTGTCCTAATTTTATTTCCGTTCATTTCAATTATCCAACATTTTTTCTTAGATGTTCAGTCTGCTACATGGTGCTGCTACAAATTTGCTTTGAGCATTATATTTTCATCTCATATACTTGCTAAGCTCACTGGTTTAATATCTTCAAGCTTTAGAACAGCATCTTTCAGTATGTTCACTCAGACAATGCTCCATATGCTCTGACCTCTTTCCTGTTTAAAAACATTGGTCTTTCCAATACTTTTGTTTTATCGATCGTCATGCTCTTTTCTACTTTTGCTGTTTGTTCTCTCCTATACTTTTGTCTTTTCCTTTACTGTGATCACTATTGCAACTGTAATAAATGTAATTTTCTTTTCTTCCTGCTTTTTCTCTTTCTGTTGTAGATTCCTGTTATCTTCCATTATCTCTTCCCCTCCTTCTTTTTACAAAACTCAACAGCTTAGGATATCTAGATGGTACTGCACATGTGTAAGGCGTGTGCATATGTGAGCATGAACATAGGAGAGCATAAACTTTCTGTAAAGCTCAAACTACACTATTGTCATAGTTTAGATTTTGTCCTGGCTACAGTGTAGTCCTTACATTGGTTTGCTTAGGTTTGAACCAGTGGATTAATGATGAACCTGATCTACGGAGGTAGGTATTTGTTTCAGCAAAGATGAACAGAGACAAAAGAAATGAAAAAGTATTCAGACCAGATAAGAGGAACTTTACACTGACATCGGTGTGGAAGATGATTTTAAGAGTACTGTTTGAATAAGTTAGGCTCAGTGAATACGCACTTCATGTCACTGGCAGGAGGTGGGCAACAGCAGTGAGAAAAGATGTAGGTGGAATAATTTATGTACAGAGCAGGACAGGTGCTTTTGTAATACCTAAGGCTTCAGCTTCATCATTCCATGATTGTAGGGTTAGACCTGACCTCCATTCACAGAATCAGTTGAGACTGCATGTTCTCCCTGTGACTGTGTGGAATCTATCTGTGTTGTCCAGTTTCCTCCTACCTCCCAATAACTTGCTGGTTGGTTGACTACTTTAAGTCTGTTGCAGCATCCTTAGAGATTATCATTCCTTTTTGTCACTACACTTGAAAAAGGGACCTTTCAATTACTAATAAAGGGGGCTTTAATTACCCCGATTCTTAAGAATGGTGGTTTATATTATAATAATCTGGACATCTATAATCCTATCTGAAACTTTGCCTTTCTTGGTAAGGTCCTTGTTAAAGTGCTGAATCTTCAACTTGAATCCTGCTTAAACTAATGTTGTATTAGTGATCCTTTCCACTCCAGATTTAGGGTGAGGCACTAGGCACAGCACTGACATAGCTCATTCTAGAGTCTTTAATGACAAGAAAAGAACACCACTTCCTTATGCCTAGCATGACTCATACAAAGAGGACTTGAAATGTATTCTGGGAAGAAGGAACGAAAGCAAGAAAAGAAGATCACGGTACCCTGGTAGGCCCCATTGACCGCCATTTTCTGGGAAACACATGAAAATTTTAAAAAAGTACCTAAAGTGATTTACAGCCATTCAAATAGCTAGTGGAGTTTTTCTTTTATTAGCTTTTGGTTGATTTCCCACTAGTTATGTGGTTTTACTTTATTTGATACTATTATGCTATAGGATTTAGAATACCTCAATACATTCACACTGTTTGTTTTATAGCTGTCATTATTTGTTTTATCTGTTTTAAGTACTCTGTTGTGGTATATTAGTTTATCCATTTACTGTTTATATTCCTCCTATGTTTCTAATATGTAAAGTGGGTGGGCTTTCTACCAGCCAATTAATTAAAGCTGATGTTGAAGTTTTCCATTTCTCATCAGGCAACAGTATTCAGCATAAAATCTTAAATCTTTTCCTGTATTTTATAAAACTGCATATATGTATTTCTGGGGGAACTGATTTTGATCAGGTTCCCTTTTGGTCGACATCTGTTTAGTCAATAAAATTTAGTCGACTACACAGATGGTCAACAGGTGTGCAAGACTGCACATTTTGCCCTTTTCCCAAGATTGTGCAATCCCAGAATTAGTCTGTATAATTAGAAGGGGTAAAAAATTATGTTTTACTTTTTTTTTAAACAGTATTTTGCATATGTCAGCATTTCTTGTTTGGTGCCTGACTAGTAGGGTGTCAGCATTTGCAAAGTTGACCTTTTGTGGTCAGCTTTATGAAATTTGATCTTTGGGTCACTTGCTGTTTATCAGTAGTATATATATATATATATATATATATATATATATATATATATATACACAACACCCACTGACACACATTAAAGCCCCTCATAAACACACTGACACACACATACTTACCTGAACTGCAACACCAGAAGCGCTAATTCATTATCTCTGAACGTCGGGATTTTGAATTTCGCGCTTCTGGTCTTTCGGTAATTAGGGCTTTCCGCTATATAGTCTCGAGCTTTTGAAATTTGGTATTTCAAAAGTTCGAGATTATGTAGTGATCCCATATATATATATATATATATATATATATATATATATATATATATATATATATATAAATAGATATGCATCATTATTTTAGTCAACTCCAAGAAGCAATCTATAGAATTACAGAGTAAGCAGTGGCTTGTTAACAGTTAATACAGTTTCTGGCTATCTATTACAGTTATGAAACCCGATAAGGGGGTAGAGCCATAATAGTGACACACATTGATTACACCAGTAAAATTTTTAATATGCTCCTAGGTATCGAAGAATGAGATCAACATAGCCCACAGGAAGATAGATTTATTCCTAAATAATGCTCTTTTCCAAGGAGTAATCACCTCTGACATTTATGATTTTTTGATTAATAGGAACCCTGTTATTCCAGCAGTGTTTGGTATCCCCAAATTACACAAAAATGTGGAGGATCCTCCATACAGGCTAATAGTTGCAGCACAAGGATTAAAAACATATCCTTTAGCTGTATACAGTAATAGGACAGTTGAGCCTGTACTGAATGCCCACATAATTTAAGGGATTTGTAGGATTTTCTAGCAAAATTAGATGTTAATTGTTCAAATGACTTAACTTGTCTCTTAGCTGTTGATGTAATAGATCTTTTTTCATGTATTCCCTACCATGAAGGATTAGAACTGTTTGAAGAAACACTTTTAGAAACCAAAATGTTTACTGCCTAAGGGGTACACTTTTTGGTGGACCTTATGGAGTTAGTTGTAACTAATAACTTTTTGCACTTTGAGGGGGAATACTTTAAACAGATTAGTTGGGTGGTAATGGGGGCAGCATGTGCCCCCATTTTTGACAACATTGTGATGTTAGGTTAGGACAAAAAAGTTATTTTGAACTCCATATATTCCACATTATGGTTGAATTATTTAAGATTTTTGGATGACCTGTTTTTCGTATGGAAAGGTAATCCTATGGAAATTTATCTATTTTTGAGTTACTTAGAAGGTACAACAACACTTCTAAGGTTTACACACAACAAAAATGTTGATGACATACATTTCTTAGACATTCGCCTTAGAGTACAAAACAAGGCATTAGTGACTAGTATACACACACACACACACACACACACACACATATATATATATATATATATATATATATATATATATATATATATATATATATATATATAGATATATATATATATTCACTTCATAACACTGAAAGCTCAAAACACTGAAACTTCAAAATCTTGAAAACTCAAAACACTGAAAACACATATCATACATATACTGAGTTTAAACAACATAAATCATAGCACCTTCCACCAAGTGTAAGCAGGGGGGCAAGCACCCCTGCATCCCCCATGTAGGGAGCTCCCCCCACACCCCCTGCTACTTATATATATCAACTCCAAGATTGCACTTCACTCCACTAAGTGCAATCTTGGAGTTGATATATTTAAGTAGCAGGGGGTGTGAGGGGCGCAGCCCCCACATGGGGGATGCAGGGGGGCTTGCTCCCCTGCTTACACTTGGTGGAAAGTGCTATGATTTATATTGTTTAGACTCAGTATATGTATGATATGTGTTTTCAGCATTTTGAGTTTTCAGTGTTTTGAAGTTTCAGTGTTTTGGTTTTCTATATTGTGAAGTTTTCTCATTTTCAGTGTTTTGAGTTTTCAGTGTTATGAAGTGATTATATATATATATATATATATATATATATATATATATATATATATATATATATATATGGGTTCCATACACTAGATCGGATTTTCACTAATTTGAAATAGTGCATGGAATGCTCACTGCAGCGAAAGTGCACTTATGCGAAGTTCAGTACAACAAACGGGTGCTATACCCTTACCATGACCTGTGCCCTAACCCTAAGGTCTGTGATGACTGCAGTGCAGTGAAGGACATCACAATGTCCTCCACTATGGTGTGATAGTTACGAACCTTAGGGTTAGGGCATGGGTTAGGGTAAGGGGATAGCTTTACTAACTATCCCCTTACCCTAACCTCTGCCCTAACCCTAAGGTCCGTGACTATCACACCATAGTGGAGGACGTAGCTTGTTTTTTATGTCCTCCACTGTGCTGCGGTGTTTTCGGCGAAGTGCACTTATGCAAAATTTCACTTTCGTTAAAGTGAACTTTCGCAGAAGTGAGGCTTCCTATTACAAGTTCGAAGTAGTGAACTTTCATTGTTGTAATAGAAATCCATATATATAAGGAAACATACTCTAATTGCTATCTCCACTTTGAAATTGGACATCCAAGATACTGTAAGAAGAATCTAGTGGAGACAATTCATCCGAGCAGCTAGAATGAACTTGGATGAAATTTTGTTCAAGGAGGAATTCGACAAGATGACATCTATGTTCCTAGACAGGGGGTACCCCCTAGATATGTTGAAAATACCGAGGAAGGAAGTAGAGGATAACAGGGGAGCTAAATTCCCTTCTATTTTAGGTAAACCTGACCTATAACTAAGTATAGGTCAGATCAACAACTTGAGTCTTGACTCCTTTCAAAACCCCATGGTTATAAAGTATAATGAGGTTAACCAAGAAGTAAGAAATATTATCACAAAGAACTGGTGATTTTGAGAATGGATGATGAGTTGTTCCAACATGTAGGGAGCACGCCCACTATTATATATAAGGTTAATAGGAATATTAAGGAAGTGTTGGAGAGAGGTTCACAGGTTCAGAAGACAGGGACAACTAAATGTGGTAGTTGCAACTATTGTCAATATATCATTGGCAAGGGGATGTTACTTTGAACAACAGTTTCTGTACAAAAATCATTTTCAAAAGGGTGATTGTAATACAGGTGGTCTTGTATACTTGGCCCTCTGCAATTTTTGCTATTCATTTTATGTAGGAAAAATGGAGAGAAAATTGTCCAAAAGAATCTATGAGCATTTGTATGACATAAGAAAAGCTAATCAAAAGAACGCATTATTCAGACGTTCTTGTGCATGTAAAGGTTTTAAAAAAATAGTTTTTGGTATTCTGGAAGTAGTTCTCATAGATGTCAGAGGAGGAGATTGGGAAAATAGGATAGAATACAAGGAACTCCTTTGGCAGCTTAGATTTGATGCTATGCAGACGCCGGGTCTAAATGACCACATTTCTATTAACCCTGTATTAAAAATGAGGGCAGCAACATTGTAATGGTTTTATTATTGTGTTATTTTGTACAGAATTACTATATATATATTTATGTATTTTATGTATTTTATGTATTTTAAACATACACTACTGTTGTTTTTTAATTACATATACTTGGGAAATGTTTGGATGAGAAAGGGTTAAAGGTAGTTTTAATAGCATAGTAATGTGATTGGACAATCAATGTGACCCAAAAAATATATCAAGTTGTTTGGTTTGAATGGTTAGTTAGTTCTGATGAAGTCCTGAGGTGGGACGAAAGTGCTCAACTTGTATTTTATTTACAATAAATAGATTTTATACCACTCTTGAGCTGAACACCATAGAGTTTATTAGGTTAACATTCCCTGACTGGTCAATGTATGCTTTTATGTAAAAGTGCCCATCCAATCATAATTACTTAATTGTTTAACCAATAGCCAGGTTCTGACTGTAACAGCTGTAATATAAAATCCTGACTTAAGTTTTTCAGTTTTATCTTGTTCTCTGTCAGGAAAGTGAGTTTGATTCCATCAATTTTTTTTAGTGGCTTCCTGTCATTGTCTTTCTTATGCAGGTTTTGTTCCTGCCACCTGCTGAACATCAGACAATCTTTTTGTTTATGAGTCTATTTGTTCTCTATTGGGTGAGCTTTAACCTTTTGGTGGGGGAAGGTTCATTATCAGGGTGGTTCAAGGTTTTTCCATGTTTTCTTCCCATGTGCAACACTGCACACTCTGCCAGTTGCCAGAGATGAGCTGTACACTGGACTGGCTGCAGAAGATGTCCCTTCAGTTAGGTATTGGGTGTTTCCTCCAAGCAGTCATGCCTCTCTCCATGCTGAGCAACTTGTGGCATCTCTGATTTCCATAAGGAAAATTGCACCAGTCCCTGTGCCTCTAAGTGCACACAGATACCACCCTCTCCCTGACAGAGATAAATGGGTAATGCTCCTTCACTCCTCCCCTTGCCTGACTAGGTTCTCTAGTGATAGGACCACTAATCCAGTCCTGGTCATGTGGGTTTCATCAGGGCTCCTTCTGTCTGCACCACAGAGTCAGGCTTCCTGCCATTAACATTTGAAAATGGAGCTGCCTGCAGCCAGAATGAGTTGCAAGTTAAGTGTAAAGTAAAGGCATAATTTATGATTGATGAATTATGTTGCATAAAATGAGACTAAGGAGAAAAACATTTCAACAGACACATCTGTATTCATGCCCTAATCACCATGTCTCTGGTACCATGGTAATGTTGATCACCTATCATGACTGCTGTGGGAAAGCATTAAGAGCCATGTACTACAGAGCCACTGAATGTGTTCTAAATGGCAATGCTGAAAGCTTGACACTAACTAGCAAAGTCATCCAAAGAGAACCTGAAAAGAGTTGTTGTTGCTATAGGTATATGATACTGTGGTAAAAATGTTAACCTGAAAGGGATGAAATAACTGTCTTAAGCAGAACTGCTGAAGTGTTACAAAGAACTATTTCAATGAATAGCCCACCACATGAGATTGTCAGTGGTGGATATTTACAGCTTACTTTGGGAGAATCTCAAATCTTTAGAGCTAAATGGCATAAAGCAATTGATATGTGTTGCCAGCCATGCTGCTATTAATGGGCTATTAGAATAGTTTACCAAAATGCTGATGAAAGCATTCAAGGCTATGAGCCTCAGTCACAAACCATATCTGATCAAATAAACCCATTTCTCTTACGTATTGAAATACATTGTGTTCATCAACTAACTCAGTTCTAGCAATGCCAGTTATTAATTACAAATTTTGGTCAAGAGCACTCCCATTGAACACTGTTGTTCAAAAAACTTTTATGTAGCAAGCAGTTTGAGCATATGGCTGAGTGGCAATGCTGAACTATTTCTGTGAAATGATATGCTTTAACATAAGGTTACAGGACTGAAAAATTAAATACAAGCCATAGTTTCTCAAGAACAGTGACTCTGGTAAAATCTTTTGAAGTAAGAGGTAATATATGAAAAAGGCATGTAGAACAGATTTGGCTTGCTTACCTATCATGGTGTATAATACTACAACAATGAACCGTATGACAACAACCCTACACAAAGATAGGTGGATGGTCATGTTTTCGCTTAAAGAAGGATGGATTATCCAAACAATGCAGAAAAATGAATGGATGACTATAGTCATATTTAAAAAAAATGAATGTATGACCATAGCCATATAAAAAAATGAATGGATGACCACAACAATAAGCAGAGATGGAAAAATGACCAGGACATTGCCAAAATAGGATGGATAACCAAAGTCATACCTAAAAATGAATGGACAACTGCAGACATTCACAAAAACTGATGCATGATCAGAAACATGGCAAACTGAATGAATGACCATGGCTGTGCCAGAAATGAATGGATGACCATATTCATTTATTTATTTATTACATTTTGGTAACTGGTACATGGACTGGTTAATAGCTTCTTTTTAGCTGCAACCCAGGTCCATTTGGTAGAAATTAATGTCAAAGAATTTTATTTGAGTACCACATCAAGCATTATATTGAAACAAGTAGAGTTGTTACAATATTTAAAACAAAAAGATATGGACAAAGGAAATTATATTATTATAAAGTAGTTTGAAAAATAATTACAATGAGTAATTTAATGTGCAAATGTTATAATGAGAACAGTGGGGAATGTAACACTGGTTGAGTACAAGTATTCTTTTAGTTTGCTTTTAAATGTTTCTGTGGTACATTCTTGCCTGTCTTCTCATGGGTTCTGTTTCCAAATTGCTTGTGCTAGCTTTGAGAATACCGTTCCTTCTTCTGTTCTGAATTTGGATTTGATGAGGGTAAGGTTCTCATTATATACATCTCTTCATGTATAGTTTTGTTCTTAATGGAGAACAGTGTCCTACTTTAATGAATTTGTAGATCTATATGGAGAGTAGTAGAGTTGCCCTTTCATTAACAGGTAATGAAATAATAATGCAGTTGATCTGCGAGTAAAACAAATATTCTCATTTTATTTATTGCTGTATACTACAGTGGGATGCAACCAGTGCACGCATGTATCTGATTTTTTGATTAGTACATTCCTAGATATGGTAGGATGAGCAGTGAGTGTGAGAAGATGAGAAAGTGCATAGCATAGTTTAAGCTGCACCATGGTTCTGTTGATAATGTTAATAAATTCTGAGAAATATATAAATATTAGGGTTAATGTTATGCATTTCTGTTCCTTTACAGCTGTTAAGCATCATTGTTTTTGTAAGCATTTGTCGAGGTCAGTTGCCACACCTAAAGATGAATGCTCCATATTCAAATATGAATGGATAACCAGATTTACTGTCAAAGAAAGATGGATAATCTAAGAAGTACCTTGAAAGGTAAGAATAATAAGAAGCAGGTCTGAAGATGAAGAGTTAACAATCGAGGTTATTTCCAGTCCAAATACAGGTGCTGAATCAGCAATGACATAGATGGTGGATTCTGTTTTGGAGGAGACGTTGCCTATTAGGCTTATGCAGACTATTGAATCCGAAGGACCCAGACATTCTACTCAAAGTGACACAGGAGATCTTCCCTTTCAGAGGTTGTGCTTGTCTACAGTGGAAGTATTTCACAGATAGCAGAAATCTATTGTGATATCTCAAAAACAATCAAAAATACATTATTAACAATGGGATTCATGGCAATCTAACAAAACTGATTTCATCAGAGACAAGTCAAATATAAGTAAAGTGACTCACCTGCATTTTGAAATGATAGTTTTTTTCCATGGAGAGAACTTCCCACACCCTCATGCAAGGAGGTTTACTTGAGTGGAAGGATGTATAACTAATTTTGATGCTAAGATATATGGAAAATAAAATTTTCTTACCATCTGTCTGCAATATTCAAACTCCAGCAATGTGTCCAGACTCCTCCCTGACTGGTATGTATTATTTATGTGACTGGGATGCACAATAGTTTAGTTTGAACACAACATACTCATTCTATTCTTTGACCAGTTGGACTTCCCCCTTCTACTGTCCCTAGTTTTTTAAATACTCTTTCATCTGATAAGCCTTTCTCCTCCCTACTTGTCCCCTATCTCCTTTCTTTTGTTCCCTCTTTATTTATCTCATCTTTCCATTGTTTTTACCTACTCACTCCCATGTCCTTTCCTTGTCACGCAGGTCTCAACAACACAGCCTGTTTTATTTACCATTGTTTTCCCTACTACTCTACCTGATAATTACACAATCTGTCTTTATTTTTTACTTCAAGCTTAGATTCTCTTTACCTCCATATCTCTTGATGCATCTATAACAGCTTATAAATATACCCTTCATGTCCTCTGCCTCTGGGAATTACTTTTATCATTTGTTATTGTATTATTTGTGTTATTTAATCAGTGCGTTCTGTTGCCATAGTACTACTGTGATTTTTACACAGTAGCTCACACTCACATTTCCTGTAAAGTATCTAACAACAAAAGTTTAATTTCTCAAAAGGAATGACATGCTATCTGCTTTAGTCAACTTTTAACATGCTGTAATATAAAAATGCTATAATTTTTATTATTTTAAGTTAGATCGGAATGGTCAAGCACAAATAAAAGCTGCCTGAACTTAAGAAGGTTGATTGATTTCAGTTAAATAATTTTGGCAGAAGATGTCATTTTTTTATTTCAGCTAAATAATTTTGGCAGAAGATGTCATTTTTTTAGAAAACATTCTATTTCAAATAAACATACTGTGATGATAAGCAAATACTACTGCACTCTTTCACCCTCTCACAAAGCACCCACACACAAAGGTATCAGGTATAGGCAATCTGTATCAGGTACAGGCAATCTGTATCAGGTACAGGCAATCTGCATCAGGTATAGGCAATCTGTATCAGGTACAGGCAATCTGTATTAGGTATAGGGAATCTGTATCAGGTACAGGCAATTTGAATCGGGTATAGGCAATCTGTATCAAGTACAGGCAATCTGTATCAGGTACAGGCAATCTGTATCAGGTATAGGCAATCTGTATCAGGTACAGGCAATCTGTATCAGGTACAGGCAATCTGTATCAGGTACAGCCAATCTATATCAGGTACAGGCAATCTGTATCAACTGCCATTTTGTTTTAGTGGTATGTACCTTAATTAGATGTAGAATTGCTGTGCAAAGAATATGTACAGCACAGTTATTTTAGATGTACAGAGCAAGCTTGTTGCAGTATAGTGAACAAGTAGAAATATACATTCAAAGTACTCATTTACATTTATGCAAAGCTTTCAATACAAGGATGTAAGACAGAAAAGAACAATTTTTACAGATCTTCCTCTCACATACGGAAATATTGAAGATACCTCTAAATGTAGTTTACTGTTTACAACATAAAGATGATACATAAATCGATTTATGTTTTTTGCAATTGGCATTACTAGAATGTGAGCAGGTATTTCGGCCTGAAGATGTGTTTTAAATAGTGCAAGTGAATAACGTGTAGGACATGTGCATGAATGTGCATGAGTCCTCAAGGCTCTATGCTTTTTTCATTTTTTTTCATTTCAGAATACATTGTGTATGCACAGGATGTACAGGATGTAGCAGCTTATTTAACTAAATGCATCAGTTAACTTAAATGTTACTCAGTTTCCTGAATTGCCATTATCTGTGATGCTTTAGGATTTTTCATGGCATCAGTAAAGAAAAAACAATAAATCAAGGAATGACATGCAATGGAAACAAATTATTCAAAGTCCTGCGCTTAGGGGGGACAGTTTAAAACAATTTAAAATCAGGAGAGAAACAGCACTGACAACATGAGGTCATAATAGTTCAGAGCTGACTCATTTGTTTCTTAATAGGAATCATATCTAAATGTTGATGTTAGGGTTCCTCAAAGAAGACCTGTACCTAAACTGCACACTAGCACAAAATAATTCTGATCAGTCTGAACACATTCAACATATTAATGGAAAAGCAAACAAAATGTGCTGCAGAACTGACCAAGGGACTTATGTTTAAAAGTCACTAGTCTAATATAATTTAGAAAGAGGGATAAAATGGACAGTGTCCAGATTTTCACAGAATGTCCAGATTTTAGCCTTATATTTTTGGTCTATTCTTCATAAAATTTGTGGTTTTCTGGCAAATCACTGGGATGAAAAGTAAAAAGATGCCAGGTAAATCCAAAAGTAGCCCAGAAGAAGGTAGTAGATGAACTAATAGCAAGAACAGTATCCTTAACGCAAGTTTATTGTTTTTTTACGAACAACATACGTTTTCGCTACTGTTCGACAGTAGCTTCTTCAGAGAAACAGAACCAACAGAAGCGCCAAACATTTAAACTTGCAGGTGACGTGAATACGTTAAAACACGTCACTGCAAGTTACAGGTAATAATATGCGTTAACTAGTTACAATGTGTTAATACGACAATAAAATACATATAAAAACACATTAAACAAATCAATACTGTGTTATAAAGTATATATATACAATGAAATGCATTAAGTAGATTAATACTTCTAAAAATAGTCAGTTACTACTTCAATAACACATGTTATGGTATGTCAGCAGTACTACTACACATTTTCTAAAATTCATATACAAGTTAATCAATAAATTGATAATTAAGTAAACTATATAGTCTTACTATTTAGTTATTTAATTAATATATACCAGGTATGTTTTAGAATGTATATATTAAGACAATATTCTTCTTTACAAAGAATGTATTAATTGATAATACCATGATAATAAAAAATAATGATAATATTATACAAAAATCACAAGTATAAAAAGGGGCTTTCTTTTAAAAATTCTTTTGAAGAATTTTTGTGTAAAAAATGTTATATTAATTATAATTATAATTGTAATTATTTACAAGTTTTGGGGGCAATGGGTTAACAAATCATAACATTTTATCTCAAAGTACTCCTTAATTTTAATATACAGTTAATATTGCAATTTTCATTCAACCCAGGTGTACAAAACGCATCTAATGTTAGTTGCCATTCTACTTCACAAGCTTCTAAAAGTAGTAAAAAAGGACCTCCTCTGATAGAATAAGGTACATGGTCTATAGCTAGAAAATGAAAGCTATGACCAGGGTTGTTGAAAATATGTTTCGCCAAAGCATTGTCCCCTTTATTTTTCTTTATAGCATAGATGTGTTCATACAGCCTTTCACGTAGTTTACGATCTGTTTTCCCTACGTAAAAGGCTGGGCAACAATCACATGTAGCTAAATAAATAATAGATTTAGTCTCACAGTTGAGTTTATAATTAATGTAATATTTTTTATTTCTAATATTAAAAGAATTTGATGTTCTCAGATATTTGCAATAATTACAAGAACCACAAATAAATGTCCCCTTTTGTCTCGAATTAAAATCAGTTTCTTTATTTCTTTCGAGAAGCATTTTAAGATTGTTACCTTTCTTGTATACTACAACAGGATTTTGTCCTAATAAATCACTGGGATAATCTAAGGACTGACGTCGATAATTAGTGATGTAAATGTGAGTTTAAGACTTCATATCCTTCAAAAAATGCATGTTAACACAAACCTTGTTACTCT
The DNA here is from genome assembly GCF_019279795.1 of Protopterus annectens. NCBI lineage: Eukaryota > Metazoa > Chordata > Ceratodontiformes > Protopteridae > Protopterus > Protopterus annectens. The sequence continues at coordinate 1,330,416,397 of NC_056728.1, forward strand.
AGCAACTTTCTAAGAGCAATATTTAAAATCTGTCCCTATTTTTGGGGCCTTGTCCCCCCATTTTGTAAGACTTTGTCTAGATTTCTTGTATTAAGAGGTTGAGAGGTACAGATCCATTACCTTTCTGAATAATAAAAAAGTTGGCAATTTTGACTAAATGTTATACACATAAAAGGAAAGAATGTGATACAAATTCACAAAAGTTACTGCAGTGTGTACATACCGCTTGTTACTTTTTGGTATTCAGAGACAGTCCTTCAAGAGTGCTTTCGCACAAAGACTTGAAACACTACAGTGGGATGTTTCTGTGGCCATACCAGGTGTTAATGAGGCATGCAAGGGGAGAGGCAAATACTAATTAGCCATGCCCTCTCCCCCAGAACTGCCTGCAGTAAGGCATTTATTCAGCGAGTTATTAAATTATTATGGTCACTCCTGGTTCCACATGATAATGAACATGGCAAAATGCATGTGTTCATCCATCCTGGTGAAGGTAAGTGCTGGGAGAGTTTAGCAGTTAGGTAGTGTCAGGGAATATGTGCATGTGAGAGGGTGCATGTGTGCATGTATGCATGCTTGCATGTGAGAGGCTGCATGCGTGTGTTTGTGTCTGCCTGGGTGGTCATAGTAGGGGGTGCTAGTGAGGGTGGAGGTTACATGTGTATGTGTATCTATGGGGGGAGGGGGGTTGGAATGTCTATCATACTTCCACACAGCCCTAGGCTATCAAGGAAAGCCTGTGACATTGAGTTGGGTGGGACACCAGCCAAAAGGGATATTTTTACATCATTGTGTCTTAACGGAACTTAGTGGTAGGAAAGCAGAAGACACAAGTTAATAACTATTTCATTTCAACTCATGCCTTAAAGGCACTAACATCTAGTGTTGATTGGTGGTGGTGGTGGTGGGGCCACTAACCACCAAGGATAACCTGGAGATATGCAATAGGTGGAAACACTAACCACTAAGGATAGCTTTGGAAACATGGGATGGGTGAACACTAGCCAGAAGGGATTGCACTTTCATCACATGTGTTAATGGTACTTATACATAATGTGGGTCAGTGGGGATCACCAGATTATTAAAAAAACAAACAACATGGAGCAGGCAGCCACTGGACACCAGGAATGCTGCAAGCAGTGAGCCTTAAAGGAACTGAAATATTGTAACTATCCACTTCCCACAGAGGATAATTGACCTAAACACTGGGAGTATAATGTGAATAGTCATTATTGCTCAGAAAAAAATCCGCAATAAAAGTAAATTACAAAGGGCTTCAAACCCTGCAACCTTGCCACAGGAAATATCAGCATTAACCTGCTGCACTGCCCAATAAGTTAGTGCAGATAGTTTTTGTTTTAAACACTTAATAAGCATCTTGGGTACTCCATGAGTTATGGGAGTGTAGAACAGGGAATATAAAGCATATCTCTTAACCTCATTGTGCAAGATATGTAACCAAAGCCAAAATTAATGGTTAAACAAAGACACACAGTCATGCATGTATTGTAATTATTCTTCTTACAAACATAGAAAGTCACTGAAATAACAGTATTTGCAGTACCATGCATTTAGTGAAGGATATGAAGTGTGAAACTGTAATGTGTGGCATTAACAACTGTCTGTGTGTATAGATATATGTTTCAAATGATATTGTTTCAAATGATATTACATTGGAAATTACTGATATCCTTTGTTCTAAAGTATTCTCTTTGTACCAAATGTGCATAAGCAGATGCTTCCCCCTCTTGGCAGACCCACTGCGTCTGGAATATTTATTAATTGAACCTCAGACATTGTTTTTAGAGTATTGTTTAAAGCCATTGTTAAGTTTATACCATCTAGACTAAATGTTCTACTGCATTTTGAATGTAATAGATTACATTTTGAATGAGGAAACTTATTATCTGTGTACACATGACAGTGGTATAATGTCAGTAAAATATTTTTGGATCAGTCTATTTTATGTATGGAATTAAAGATTTTCTGCTGATACTGTTAGAAGTTTTGAGTAAAATGTATCATATTTCATGTATGAATGTTTTCTCCAGATTAAGGGAATGATTATGGTTGCTAATTTTGAATCTATATACGCAGATATTGTTATAGGTTATTTTGAAAGGATAAATATTTCTGATAGGGGCGGTCAATCATTTATATATATATATATATATATATATATATATATATATATATGTGTGTGTGTGTGTGTGTGTGTTGAAGTATGACATCATTATCTTTATGATTGCTGGCTAGTGTACAAAAGTGATGTTTCCACACTAACAAGGTTTGAGGAATATTTGAATCATACAACAGAAAAGAAAAATTGAATTGTAGTAACTCAAAACTCAAAAACAAATAAATACTACAAAACTGCACTGAGACAAGCAACTTATAATTTACCATACACCAGTTTAATTCTTCATTTCATCAACCACAGACTTCTTCAGAAATATTTACTGTTATGTATGATTTATGCTCCATACATTTCTTGTATATTGTCATAATTAAAGAGGGAGGTTTAGATAAAATAGTATGTAACAAAGACAGCAAAAAATTCACAAGACAGAGTGCCAAAATAGCCAAAACGAACACAAAACAGATAATAGGCCGTCTAGGACGTCCAACACTCAGCATGAGTAGAAAGGTAGTTTATTGCTCCAAAAACATGGAAACGATGTACACAATACACAAAATGAATCACATAAATGCCCAACAAACACTGCATTTTTCGTCCTAAAAAAAGACTTCATCAGATGTATCCCACTGTTCCAAATCACAATCCTTTTATAGAACACTAATTAAAAGCACCAACTACTAAAACGATGGAACCAATTGCCCAAACAGTCCGACCAACAAAACAAACCAGAGCAATGGTAAAATAAGAGGCTCGACTCCTGGATAACACGAACCACAGTTTATTGCCACAAAAACTCATGAAGCACCAAATCACATTAACGCTGTTACAGAACACCCTGCGTTTTCATTTCGAATGACTTCTTCAGATGGATAACAGAATGCATACCTGCAACACACCGCTCTTTATATATCATTTGGAATAATTAACTAAAATGAATCAATAAAACAATTGTGTAATTTAATTTAATGAAAGCTTCCCCAAAATAACATACAATACAAGACCTTAACGTTTAGTAAAACACACTATAAATTCATACAAGCATCCTTCTCCTAACCCTATCCTTAAAACCTACAATTTAATATATTTAATATTAATATACAATAAATATACTTTTAAAATACTTATTAAAAAATATATTAAAATACTTTTTAGAATAATCATAGGCTTTTGATGTTTGTAACTAATAGCACCACCTAGTGTTTAAATCTAATTTTACTCAACAGGATGGAATACAATAAGAATAATAAAATTAAAAGCAATTATTCAATTAAAACAAGATTGCACAGCCCTACCTTAAAACTATAAAAATCATTTGATTTGAATTGAATAATTGCTTTTAATTAATGTTGTATAAAAGGATTGTGATTTGGAACTGTGGGATACATCTGATGAAGTCTTTTTTTACGACAAAAACACAGTGTTTGTTGGGTGTTTATTTATTTATTTATTTATTTCCAGTTTGATGAATGGGGAGGTCCACTGGGCTCAAAGAGCCCATTTTCAGAGGAGGCCCAGGGAGAAAGGCTCCATAGTACAAAGTACAAGCTACATAATGCAAAATACAAAAAAATGCAATACATAGTTGCAAAAGGTACAGTAAAACAACTTGAAGGTGTTAAATAGCAAACTAAGCAAAGTTGAACTGCAACATATATAAAATATGTTGTGTTGTGTCTTTCGGTATCCCGGTTAGGGGTCGATATAATACATATTTACATGTTTATAGGTTGAGAACAGAAGTACAGAGTTGAATTTGTTCATAGGTTAGAAATGTCTGAGAGTGATATAAAATTAATGTTAACATAGGGATTAATCCCTGGTGGGTAAGGAAAAAAATGGGACCTTGAGTGTAATAAATGTGATCATGTATTAAGCAAGTTAGGTAGGTAGTAGGTTTATATGATTCATATTGTATATTGTGTACATCGTTTCCATGTTTTTGGAGCAATAAACTATTTTTCTACTTGTGTTGAGTGCTGGACGTCCTTCTAGAGTGCCTATTTTCTGTTTTGTGTTCAGTATGTAAAAAAACATTTCTAAAAGCTAATTTTTATCAGCATATAGCTGCCATCCAAAACACATTGCAAAGAATATTCCAAAATCACAATTCTTGACAATCCAACATATTTGCAGAAATGCGGTATGAACTTTGGCTGTATATGATTGTCACTGTTCAAAGTGACACCGGGACCTCATGTGCAAAAAATCGGGAAACAGGTTGTGGTGGGAGGTATAGATGTCAACTTTGATCCAAAAACTGAGATATTATCTACAGATTTTCATTATAGAGGTTAACACAGGGACACTATAAGGAATGCATAGTGTTTAGCTAAAGATAGATCTAAATCACAACTTTTCGCTTATTCTACTGTTAAAAGATCTTGATCTAATATACTAATAGCAGGTTGATTATTGATAATTTAAAAATATACTGGTCAGTACTCAATGAGGATAATTTTTTTTCAATATTTCTGAGAAAGTATTATCAAAGACAGTTTTTTTGTGGAAATTTTACCCCTCCATAAGCACTGCTTTACCTGTAACATACTGACCCATTTTAAAATCCAGCTAGGGGTTGTCACTTTTGTAGAAGTTAGTTTTACTGTTTGAAAATTTCAAAGACATTTTTTTTATCTAACAACATTACCAAAATTTAAGAAATTAGGCACGTCAATACTTGTGATACCACATGGTTGAGCTTTATGACAGTTTGTAGATCTGAGGGTTTCTTTGTAGGACAAACTACAAAATTGCCCTACATTTAAGTGATTTAAACTGTTGAAAACTAAGCACCCTGTTTAAGTTTTTGATTGCACTAGAATTAGCAAATATATAATATTTCCTTGAATAGGAAGTGTATTATTTTGAACAAAAAAAAATAGATGGATGGTCAATTTAGGTGTATTATTTCAAACTGGACTGAATGAACATTTTTAATTTTAAGATCAAGTTCATTGCTGTTAATACATTTTTTTATATTTCTTGTTATATTTTTATCTTTTTTATTTTGGAAATGTGTTTTTATGTATTATGACATTAGCCTTTTTTATGCACACTTACCCAAATAAGGAGGTCAGTTATGGGCTTTGTGGATATCTTCTGGATTTGGGTAATATTTATGTTTATAGATCCTAATATACATTGGCCATTAGATAGTAGTATGGCATTTACTACCTTAAATTTATTTCACAGTTTGAAAATCTTTTTTGATTGTATTGGAAACATTCTACTGTAGTTCCCTGAAAATAAGACTGGGTCTTATACTCTTTCCCCCACCGAAATATCCATTAGGGCTTATTATCAGGGGATGCCTTATTTACCCCCCCCCCCCCCCCCGTACAACAATCTACATTTATTCATTTATTCATGGACAAAAATCAACATTTATTCATGTACACAAATCGACATTTATTCATGTACAAAAATCAACATGTATTCATGTACACAAATTGACATTTATTTGGTACTTTTAAGTTATTGGGCAACAGTTCTAAGTACCGCGTTTGCAGTTGTGTGAGAATTCTAAATAAACAGTGCAACAAACATGTCAACTTCAGAATATCTACACCTTGGCTTTCACAGTGCAATATTTCATGCTTAACCGAAAGTGCAGAAAAATCTCAATACATGTGTATTGGTGGCAGAAGCAATCCATTCTGTTGCCCTGATAATAGAAAAGTTATTCAAATACAGTCATGTCATCTTCTTCTGGAACATTGTCATAAGTCTCCAACCCCCGAATTTCAGCCTGAATTTCTTGCGGCTCCATTTCCTGTAGAACCATTGGCCCCAATCTGTCATGCCTAGCAATAGAGCTCTCCTTAAATGAACACTGCTTGCTTGTAGTGCATTGGCAACACAGCTGTCAGTGATTTTATCCCGTGAATTTTTCACCCAGGTCACGACCTCTTGCAGGCTAGGCTTCTCAAAGTTTCCATGCTGATTTCTCTCCATTTTATTTTCAATGTAGTCATTGAGTTCCATGCGCAAATGGTCCTTGAATGGCTTGTTTATTGCAATGTCAAGAGTCTGGAGATAGGCAGTCATTCCTGTGGGAATCATTTTTTGATCTATTCTTCTCCGTGCAAGGAATTTCTTTATGTCTTTAGCGCGGTGAGTGTTGGCTGAATCCCAGACTAGCAGACCTCTTTCGCCACCTCGCAAAACAAGTGGCAGCATTACATCGACCCACTTCCTTATAACTGCTTGTGTGCACCAGGCTTTTTTCAGTTTCAGGAATGTAAATGCCTGAAACATGTTCATTCTTATCTTTCTTGCCCTTGCTAATGATTAGAAGTGGGGTTTTCTTTCCATCTAAATGAATTGCCAAAATACAGGTAACATGTGCACTCTCGTAACCAGTGGAGGGAATGTAGATTGATGAGGCACCCCTCTGATCAATTGCTGTTTGAGAGCCTTGGCCCATAAACACTGCAGTTTCATCCATAACAATCATGTTGGAGAGTTGGTATTTAGAAAAGTCGATAGCATCAACAAAGGACTTGAACACAAGTGCACGTTTAATAACTTCAGTATCTTCCAGCTTGAACAGTGTTGTTGATCTTCTTAGAGACAGTTCATATCGCTGAAGGAAGCCATCCAGCCAATGTTGTGATGCTTTGAATTCTTCTGGGGATATTTCTAACTGTGGTGCCATTGCAAGGGCAAATGCTTAAATATCAGTCCTGCGCACAACCAAAGCCTTTGCTCTCCTGTTAGTAATCCATTCACAGATGATGTCTTCCAGCTCAGGAAATAATGGTTGCTGACCTGATTCACACTTGCACTTCTTAGCATTTCCCTCGTCGGCCTGTTGACTGAGGTTATCATACGCTGCATGCCATTTTTGGAACATTTGGAGATCTAACTTCTTCTCTTTGCAGAAAGCCATCAGATTATTTCCCTGGGAGTCCTTCACGATCCCTTACTTGTAGTCAGTGGAATAGCTCTTTCTTTTTGCACTCATCTTGTCGGGGGGGGGGGTTAATTGAAGATTATGAGACCGGAGTGGCAACACAAAATGGCGACAATTAAGAAGACACAACTACAGCCATTCGTTATCAAGTGCGCATGCTTTAAGCACGTTGTCTGGACTTTGACCAGTTAAAGTACACCTGCCAGTGTTTATGGGCCAAGGATCTCAACCGTCAAGTGTGAATGATGATTAGAGTTACAGTAAGAACTGTGGAGGACTCCAAGAAAAAAAATCTTATGACTTTCTTCAAAGCAAAGAAGTTGGGTGTCCGAATGGTCCAAAAATGGTGAGCAGAGTACTAGAAACTCAGTCAACGGGTGTCAATGATATTATTTTATAATTCATTATGTCCGTCGTGTATTGTTGACGATCTTAACTGGGGCTTATTTTTGGGGTAGTGCTTATATCATGACCACCCTGGAAAACCATGCTAAGCCTTATTCTCTGGTTAGATGTTATTTACAAAGAAATACGGTAATAATTGAATTAAATAATTAATATTGCACATCTGTTTGTTTTTCTTTCTTTCTTGAACACTGTTTTTTTTTAATTTCTAAGATTTATATGACTATGGATGAATAACATTTTATTGATTTTCTACTGATAGATTTCACCACACATGTCATGTGACTTACACTGACTATTTAAAGGATGTCAGGACTGTTAAATTACTCATAACTTTGAGTATGACTTGAGTCAAACCAAGATTCTGTCATGAGTTAAACCTGTGAATGTTTGGAAACCATATAACTACATTGTACAGTACTGGATATTTCCTCTTTCCAAATCCTTTATTTCACTCTTTCTCCATAATCAACTGTCATACCTCTTTTTGTTTCATCAGCAAAGAGGCTGGTCCTCTTATCTATTCCCTTAGATATGCTTCAGACAAATGCACTGTAAAGAACTGGGCCATGGAAAGGCTCTTGTTCTGTAATAAACTCAGCCACTTCATTAGCAACACTTCACGTTTGGACCATCACTGTATTACCCTAGCAAAAGCTTTTATAATTCCTGACATTTTCTTTCTAACCAAAACCCATGTGTCCTACAGTTCAACTATTCGGACATCCAGTTCCTCATTCTTGGTCCCACCTCAGTCCATCCACTCTTCCTATCAACTTCCTATGCAGAACTGAGTCAAAGGTCTTGTTGAAGCCCAGGTAGAGTGTAGCTGCTGATACTCCCCTGTCAATTTCTCCTGTAACTGGGGAATAAAATCACATCAGGTTTGAATGAAAGCTCCTTTTGACAATGAACTAATAATGATTATTGTCCCAGAGATTGTTGTTCTCCCATCAGGATTCACTGAATGACTTTTTCTACTACTGTTATTAAAATAACTGGCTTGTACAGCCAGGATTTCTTCTACTCCAAGCTATTTTGTTTTATTTACATTTGTTTATTACGGCAAAGCACTGATCAAACATGACTGATTGCAGGCCCAGAAAATGCAGTACAAGGGGTAAGATCTCCAAAAGCACAGCAATGAGTTCTAGTATAAACTCACTATGATTGCAATGTATTTTATTAAAATGCTGTGGTATAATCATAGGTGAAGCAATGTGGATAGTTCACCAATAAAAAGAGAATAACAAGTATAGCAATATCAGAAAAGTGTAGGGGAGTCCAACGTTAGTTAAGGAAAGTAAATATGGAAGGGGTCGGTAAGGGTTGAAGAGTTATACACATATTTAAAAGGTGTTTGGTGCATTGTGTGTTAGTGGAGGGTATAGAGGTGTCAGTGTAAAGGGTAATGGGGAAACACAGTAGGAAATTTGACGAGTTATAACATGACCCATTTCATTACACTTATATTTAAATGTCTCTGGCAGAAATTGTTTCAGTTGGCATCAGATGTTGAGTATTCTCATGTTTCAGTTAGATATTCAGGAAGGGACTGCCACAGTTTATGGGCTAGGACTGAGAAGATGTTGTCAGAGCAGTGATGCTTAGAGATGGGGTCTTGGAGTGTGGGTTCTGCTCTAACATGTCTTCTGAGGTTTTAGTGTGGGGTAGTAGTGATCAGTTTTATAGTGAGTAGTAAGGGGATGTCTTGCTGAAGCAATTTGAAAAGTTGAGAGCCTAACAGGAGGCTTGATCTCTCTTCTACATGTAGCCATTTGGCTTTTGCTAGGGTAATACAGTGATGGTCCAAATGTGAAGTGTTGCTAATGAAGTGGCTGAGTTTATTACACAACAATTGATGAGTTGTTGCATTTTTGCATAAGGCTGCAGCAAAAACAATAAACTGTATTTCATCTGGATGACAAGAAATAGTTTACCGATGGCAGCTCTAGCAGAGGAAGAGAGAAAATGGGATAAAGTGCCCAGAATACAAGTAGTTGATCTTGGCCCTGAGTTTTTCAGTGTGTTCCTGAAAGCTGTGGATTGGTTAATCCAAATCCTTAGTTATCTAAAGGATGTTACAGTTTCTGAAGTTACTGCTCTGATCAATAATTGTACTGTTTTAAGGCATGTTGCTAGATTTTTTTTAGTCCCAAAGATGATAACGTTGTTTTCTTAATAATACAATGAGCCAAGTGTTTAGATGTAGAAGGTCAAATTGAGTGTAATGTTTAGTTTTATAAGTGTGTCTGGTAGGTTCATTTACTAGTTGTATTAGCTTAAGGTCAACTAGGAATTTAGCTATATTTTAGAAGGTGGGACTCAGACCATTTAAGTTAAAGTCCATGAATATGATAGCATATTTGTTTCATGGTATGTTATCATAATATTTGGTGTTGCATTTCAGAATATGACTGAGGAGTAAGGTGGTAGGAGCATGTCATAACTAGGTATAGCTGCTTACTGGATTTAGATTGTAATTCGGCTAGCTGCCATTTAGGTTGAGGATTTGAGGTAGTAGTGGTCTGAGTCACTACCGAGAAGTTATAGGAGCATTACCCCTCTGGCTGCCCTATTACCTGGTAAATTATCAAATATATATATCCATGAAACAATATTGAACATTGGGGTGGTCATTGTTTTACCCAGGGTTATCTGACACAGTTTTTACATTATTGCACAAATAATACATTTTACTTTAAAACTGCCCCAGCCAAAGTCCCACAAAGATCTGTTCACAGTCCATTGCATTCTATATTTTTCATTATTCACCTTCCCCTCTAACCATGTAATATCTACCTTCATTCTCCGTGCTGATAATCAATATTATGCAGTCTCAAACTTAAATGTCTTTCAGTATCAATGCACAGAAACAAATCATACTGGCTAGACACACAAAACAAAAAGTGTTTTTCAGTACAAAAAACTAAATTAAAAATTCTACCAAATGTTCAGCCTCCCCTAATCTACAAAAAAAAAAAAAAAAACACCTGCTGTTTTTTTTTTATACCTGGGCCTTACTCTTGCCAACTACATCAACACACACTGACAACTATAAAGCAAAAATTAACACAACTTTATTGCAGAATGTTCAGAGGGCAAAGTAGCAATAGGTAAAACCATGCTACAGCATCAACTCAGATTTGTATCTCTTTTCCTTGCCTATACATCCAAAATGAACCTAACAGACTTACAGTCTCTAGTAGAAGACATCATTTTGCCTTCCTGTCTTACCCTAACAAGTTCCTACTTGCTCATAAATGCTCAGACCTATTCCTATGTGTACTCATTCACAAAAACATTGTTGGACTGATTGTTTGTAAAAGCTCTGATTACTGGTGAGAGCCTTAAAAATATATTAATAATAAAAGAAAATCACCCTAGGATTACAGTACCTTCTCATGCCGCATTGCAATGTCATTAATGGAATGTTGTCCTAAGTACTTGATGCAAGGATAGAAATCACAACCCTGAAATCTTCCAGTAAAGAACAATATGCAACCCATCCTGTTAAGTCGCTTGCACTTTTTAATCCTACAAACTATCTAGAGATTTAATTACTTTTCACTTTATTTAAGTCCCTGTAAGTTAAGAACTTTGCAGAAATTAAAGTTACTGTTTAAAAACACAAGACATGCAATATGAAATTACACTTGAGTAAGTTTATTGCAAATTAAAATCATTTCTGATGTGCAAAGACTTCTAGAGGCGTATAAAAGGAGGCCTTATAAGCTACTTGCTCATATCTGAGAAGATAACAACCCCTTTCTGTCTGAGCATAAGCACAAAATGCACAACAGAGTACAAGAAGCTCCTTCAGTTAGGTAGCAGCTATGTTATACAAGCCATGAAACATGCATAATAAATCTTAACAAGATGTCCCAGCCACTATAGGGATTCAAGAACTTCTGCCACACAGGGGTAACAAATCAACACCTAGGGAATAGTATTCTGAAACAACTGATGTCATTCAAGAGTAGAGTACCCTGTAATAATCTAGGCATGTCAAAATCATTACAAGAATATCTGTAACAAGAATATTTAAGGGAGTGACACATTTAATGCTAAAAAATGTTCAACAAAAATAGAATAATAAAATAAGAGGTTATGATGACAGAAGATATCTGGTCCTATAGTGAGATCATGTAATCAAGAGACACTTTCAGTTTCCATGCCAAGTTCATGAACTCTAGCCTAAAACCTGCATGAAGTTATAGCAGGGAAGGCTTTGACCATTAGTAGGTCAAACAATGTCCTGATTCTCTTTTATTGGCTATTGTGGTTCTAAGGACAAAGACTTGTCTCTCAGTTGATCTGTTTCAAGCAGTCTTCAATTGTGCTAAAATCTGACACACTATGCTTGTAGATCAGAGTGTGTGATATACCTTTAAGACTTAGCTTTCCAGTGAGTCAGCACATGCATATAAGTAGTGAACCAACAAATCAAAGTGACCACCACAGCTTGTAACATATAATTTAATAAGGATAAGTGCTTTCGCAGTTCAGTGCTTCATCAGATACATACAAAAATGTTGAAACAATATCTTTAAATGCATACAAACATATGGATCAGTTAGCACTGAAGCAACTGCATGATAATCCTATTATATCTAATCGGCCTGCCGACAAAGGTGGTGTAATAGTGTTGTTAGATTCCCTGAAATACATTGAAAACATGAATGAAATGCCTAATGACCGTATGACTTATGAGGTTATTTTGATAGCTGAAGTGAATAGCATTGTAAATAATGTACACAGTCACCTGTATGAGTTTTTTGCCGACTGATAGAATAACCAAAGAGCTATATGATTTTATGTTAGTTGATAAACCGCAGATTCCCATCATACATGAGTTGCCTAAAATACACAAACAGCTTGTTAACACACTCATGTGATCTATTGTGTCTGGGCGTGGATGGGTCACTGAATTTATTTCTATTCATATTGAAAATCAATTGAAGGAATCTCTGATTCAGGCATCTGCTGTTATTAAGGATACTAGACATACATAAACTTGGGGAATACACCACGTTGCATGGTTCTCTAGGATCTTATGTACTACTTGTTACAGTCGATATTTGTAGTATCTTTACAGTAATACCTAATGATTTTGGTATTGAATCTGTTAAAGAGTTTTTAAGAGCTAACAGCCAGGTTACAATTTGGCAGATAGAGTTATTGTGACCACTATTAGAGCTGGTACTAGAAAGCAACATTTTTCTCTTTGATAAAGTGTATTATAATAATAAAATGATAAAGTGTCTCCTAAACCTGATAGACTTCTTTGAAGCAGTCACCAAAGCCGTAGATGAGGGTAAGGTGGTTCACACAGCCTATCTAGATCTCGCCAAGGCTTTTGACACCATCCCCCACTCTGGAATTATAGATAGACTCACTAAACTAGGTATAAATACCCATGTCACAAGATGGGTTGCCAACTGGCTCACTGACAGAACCCACACTGTGAAAGTAGCAGACTCCAAATCCAGCTTCAGACCAGTGACAAGTGGAGTACCACAGGGTTCAGTCCTGGGTCCTCTCCTGTTTGGTATCTACTTCTCTGAAGTACAGGCCAACACAGAAGGTGTTTGGCTAATGAAGTTTGCAGATGACTGCAAACTAAGAGCCATAATCAAAACTCCAAAAGATGTAGACATCCTACAAAAGGGCCTTGCTGAGACAGATGCCTGGTGTCAAAGCCATGGCCTCAAGCTCAATGCCAGAAAGTGCATTGTCATTCCTTTTGTTAAAAACTCAGTACCCATGAACTACCACATAGGTGGTAGTCTACTTAACACCGAAAGTGTGATAAGAGACGTTGGGACACAGGTGGACAGTAGTCTCTCCTTTGATAATCACATCGCCACAGTAGTCAGGAAATCCTTCTATGTGGCACACCTCATCACAAAAGGTTTCTCATCCAGGAAAAAAGAGGTCATTGTTCCCCTCTACTCATCACTCATTAGACCCATTATAGAGTACAATGCCCCTTTTGGTATGTACCTCACAAGACATCTACAACAACTGGAAAGGCCACAAAAATACCTCACAAAGAGGATTACTGGCCTCAAAGAGATGCCCTATGCAGACCGTCTCAAAAAACTGCAGCTTTACTCCGTTGCATATCGCCTACTCAGAGGTGATCTCTGCCTAACACACAAAGCTATGTCAAACCCAGAGCTTTTAGACATGCTCCACTTAAAGAAATCCCAATCCCTACGAGCTACATGCTCTAGGGACCTAAACCTCATCACCACAATAAACAGAACATGCTGGAGGGATAGATTCCTGTCCCAGAGACTTCCCATACTTTGGAACAAACTACCTATCTATATCAAACAAAGCTCCTCATTAGCACTCTTCAAGAAAAATCTTGATGGTTGGATGGGAGATAGGAAATTCACCCTGGGGATCACTTCTATGGCTCTGCTTGACAGTGGCACAGGAAAATAATTTTCTTGGGTGGCGAAAGCCAGGGTACCTTTGGCTAGGCTTATATAGGCCCTAGGGCCAATAGCCTAGTACCTACCTATGAACCTATGAACCTATAAACAGAAATGTGGGGTGGCAATGGGCACACCCTACGCCAACAGTTATGTCAACATGGTGTTGGCGAACTGGGCGAGCAATATTGTTTTTTGTCATCATACATTTAGTCCATATCTCTTATAAGAGATTTGTGGCTGATGTTTTTATTTTATGGAGGGGTACCAGTAGTCTATTAAAACAGATTATAACCTATATGGAGGAACAAAGTAGTTTCTTTAAGTTCTCATTAAAGTACTCTAATTAATCTATAGATTTTTTGGATGTGAAAATAAATATATCTGATGGCCTTATTGATAGTTCTTTGTTTAGGAAAGAATGTCGAAGAAATGGGTTGTTACATTGTGCCAGTATGGATCCCACACATGTTTTTAGAAATGTAACCAAGGGACAGTTTTTGAGAATGTCTAGGTTACACACTAATGATAATGAATATGCTGAGGCCAGTAATAGGCTAATGGATGATTTTTTAGAAAGAGGCTACAAGGCTTCAGAGTTAGTAAATGTGATGAATGATGTCATTGATTCATGGTCCACTATTGGTAGACCGTACTATATGAAGACATAATGAAGTGAAGGTTTGCTAGTACATACTAGATCTGGACAAATTAATTCATCCAACAATAGGTTTGTACAGAGGATACCTCTCACTTATAGTAGTAATGTTAACAGGGTGTGTGACATTATAAATAAAAATTGGCCTATTTTGTTGTCTAATGACAGTATAAAAGGTGTTTTGAGTGATAAACCCAATACACTTTTAAAACCAATATTTCACTTAAAAGACAACTTTGTTGTCCATCTCATTCTAAAAGGGAAATTAAATTCAACAGGATGGGCACATTTCCATGCAGGAACTGTAAGGCCTGTTCGCTTATGTCCTGTGACAACACTTTTATACACCCTGTATCTGGGCATAAGTTCACATTCAATTTCTATGCAGACTGTAGAACCAGCAACCTTGTATACCTGACATGATGCAGATCGTGTACATCATTCTATACAGGCAAAAGTAACTGGATGGTGAAGGAGCATACTTTGCAACATATGTGTGATATTAGGAAAGGGAATATACTAAATGCTTATCTAAACATGTAGTTGCTAACAATAATCATTATTTTATGTTTTAAGTGATACGGGTTATTCAAAGTGATGCAGGGGGAGGTAATATGGTTAATTAAACAGAAGTGGCTGAAATGAATTGGATTGCCACTATGCAGGCAGATAAAACACCAGGTTTAAACAGCAGTTTGCCTTTAAAACCAGCCCTTAGGAGAAGGGCATTGCATCATTAATTGGTCTGTTCTTATTGGTTGATTTGTATTTAATTATGATGTTTGTATGTATTTAAGGATATTGTTTTAACATTTTTGTATGGATCTGATGAAGTACTGAACGTGCGAAAGCGCTTGTCCTTATCAAATTATATGTTACTAGCTGTGGTGGTCGCTTTGATTTGTTGGTTCACTACTATATTTTTGGTATCTCAGTGTCCTTTGGTTGTCATTGGTCTTCTTTTTGTCTACACGCATATACGTACTGAGCATGTGCAAGCAGGAGTACCATTTTGAGTGAGCAGCCAGAGTGACAGCATGCAAGTATGTAGTCAGTCAGATAGTTCATTTAAGTTCTAATGTTCCTGCCATCCATCCTGATGTGTTTGTATACAATAAACTACTTAAATAAACACCCAAGCCTCAATGTCTTCTTAATGCACATAAGAAGAATGATAATGCTGATAAAAGGAGAGGTGTAACTGAATATCAATGACATAACAATGATACTTCAGACTTCTGTGAGTGACCACACCCAATAAGTGTATGAACGCTATGTATATTAACTCATTACAGCCTAGTGATGTCTGGCTCCTGCAGTTACCTCCTACGGACATCTCTAGGCATCAAACATTGCTTGGTCATATTTGTATTTATTACTTAGGTGCAAATGTCAAGTTCCATTGAATCCTGTAGTATACTTGGTGGTGCTCTGAGGAATGTGGACCAGAGCAACCTATTGTGGGTATTTCAGAAGATGAGACAAACTAGATGAGTATGATGAAGGTGCATTCATAGTGGGCACTCGACTTGATCAGTAGGAAGCAGAAAGAGTTTAAGGAGGATGTGGAATTACACCATCAATCCCTTGCCACTAGGAGGCCAGTAATAACCACTAAAGGGTTGTCTCAGTACTGTTTATAGCTAAAGTTAGACTGGCAGAGATCCAAGCATGATTTAAGGATTAATAATATTCCATGTGGATGAATACATGAAGACTAGAGACTGGCTAGTAGTGCTACAGTGTGGTCAAATCAAGCGATAGCTTCTTTGGATCGGTGAAATAACAGCTTCTTTTTACAATAGTTCAAGAAATCCTGTGCTTAAAGATGTTCAGAAAGTCTACCGATTAAATGGCTCAGAATCTTCTGACAAGCTGCAGGTTAGATATACAGAAGATATGACTCAGTAGTTCTCTCTCTGTAGTCACCATATGTAAAGTCTATCAAGTGACAGGTGGAGGGAATCACTATGGGATCGTCAACCTGTATGACTGTTGTAACCTGAAGGGAATCACTCCAGCTTTGGAAAACCTTACCTAGAAAAAATGTGCCAGTGCCTCTTAATATGAGTTAAAGACGATTATTTTACTCACACTGCAGGCCTGAGTGCACCATCTGCTGCGAATCCCCTACAGATTAGCATCATAGTGGGATGTGCCAGAGATCTCAGAAGATGAGCATTTCACTATAAATCATGGAGTTACCTCAGGATGAAGGTACATCAGGATGTAGCTTCATCCGAATGTAATAAAAAATCACTGCTAGCAATGTTATAGGAATAGCAATGGAAATGATTTTCTATATGAAACAGCTGTCAGTGAGTTGTAATTTATCCAAAATGGATTGCCAAATTGCAGCCTTATGTATCTGGAACTTCTCCAATAGAGGGAAAGCTAAGGACATGGACATTGCCTTCCTGCATGTGATCTTTGATACATAGATTTGATCTAACATTATATGTCTGTCCTGAAGAAAGTGCAGCATATTTGACATGCATTTCATTCTTTGACTGTACTTCTGTAAAATTTAGAGTTCTTGTACAAACATGAGTTCCAACTTAATGGATCAAATTATACTGTTAAAAGCTAAGAATCACTTCTTAGTCCAAAATGGAGCTGAAAATTACTTTAGTTCAAATTACATTGAACTAGCACTTTGGCTTCTGTCTTCAGTGATTCATAGTAAATGAAGAATTCTTGACTATATTGGTCCTAATGAGTCACAAGTGATAAGGGATACACATGTAATGGGGTCTACCTGAGAACACTGACAGATCAAAATGACGATGACGAGAACACTGACACCGGAAGACCAACAACGGAAATAAACAACAGTTCAAAATCCTGACGCTGAAAACACCGACGTGAAACGAGCGCAACTGTGTAAGTATGCAATAGTGACGGACGTTAGGGTTAGGGTGCGGGTAAGGTAAGTGTGTGATAGTGATGGACATTGGGCTTAGGGTGCGGGTAAGTGTGCGATAGTGACGGACTTTAGGATTAGGGTGTGGGTAAGGTAAGTGTGCGATAGTGACGGACTTTAGGGTTAGGGTGCGGGTAAGGTAAGTGTGCGATAGTGACAGACCTTAGGGTTATGGTTTGGGTTAAGGTTAGTGCATAGATAGTTGTGTATGTAAAGTTTAGTGTAGGTTTGTAAGGTTTTTGGTGTGCTTGTGTTGTGTGTGTGTTGTGAGTCGGTGTTATGGTGTTCGGTAATGTGGACTGTCGGTATTGTGTGGTTTCGGTGTTTTGGTGTCGGCGTTTTGGTTGTCTGGTTTGTGGTGTGTCAGTGTAGTGTAGGGGATCCATGTAATGAAGTTGTTTCTTCCAAAGTACATTAGATGGTCTACCTGAAGACTTGCTCACATAGGACATTGTCATTTGCACTGTTGTGAGAAAGGAAATGATCCAGCAGGGGTACCAGGTTGTAAGCTGAAACATTCCTTAAATCCCCAGATTGAGTTGATTCAGTATCAGTTGACTTGTCTAGAGGCAGCCCTAGATTGAAATGCACCAGGTGTTGGTCAGAAAAGAATACCAATTCTACCACTAAATGACAGGTGAACACATATAGCTGAAAAATTAAGGTATGCGCATAATCCTTAGTTACAAATAAGTTACAGAGGAAGTGAGTAGTGAACAATGTGAAAACTCTCCGTAAGCTGAAGAACGTCATTAAAACAGTCTTATCAATGAACCAGGAGTATGGTTAATCATGCTATCTGTTGCACTGTGATCATTATTACAAGTCACAGAACATTATCTTTCAGCTGACATTGGGAAAAGCTGGTGACAAGCATATCTACTTTTTAAATTTTACATAAACTGAAGCCCATTCACAACAATGTAATTCGTACACTTATAGATACTTTCACTTAACACAGAGGTATTTGTTTACATTTTGCTGCAGATACCTAGCAAGATTTATAAAGCTTCTGCACGCAACAGCAATTTTTCATATATGACCTTGTGCAGATATAACAGAACAGAACTTTCCTTTTCCTAATTATATTGCAAGTTAAGGATACTCCATGAATATGCATTACCCCTTGAACTAACTAGATGAACTGGAACATTCAAGTGTCCTCAATGCTTCTGAAGTCTAGCATCATGCAGTGTAGAGTAATGTAAGTACCCTGGTGGAAAAGCACCCTCATTTTAATAAGGAAATCACACCGGCAATGCAAGGTCATGTAACACATGAAACCAGTATTATAACTTTATGTGAAAAATACTTATTAAAATAGTAGGATGGCATTCCCTGTCATATTATTGAAGTAAACAGAAAAAATATTTTAATGAAATGTTTTCAGTATTGAGAATGCTTTTTCTTTAAATTACTGTTCCAGTTCCTCTCCTAAAGATTTGTTGATGTCTTGCAGAAGGTCTGATTTCCATAAACCAGAAAGGAGGACATCTATTTATATGAAAGCTGTAGAAGACAGCATGCACTAATATGTGTTGACAGTGTATGAAAATAGAAATGAACTGTGCCAGAAACAGAATATATTAAACCACTAGTTGCATTTGAAGATATAATATAAATTTCCGAAGTAAAAAATAATAACGAATGGAATGTGCTTCCAGTAATTGGGAAGACGATGCATTCTGCTGTATAAAACTACAACAAAACTGTACAACTGTACCTTCTTTTAAAGCAGATTTGACAAAAATGCCTCCCGCCACAGATGCACAGAAAATGCAAGTTAAGTACAGCAGTCAATTTCCAACATATTCTTTCAGTGCCACAAAACACTGTTAGAATACTATACAGGCATTTTCAGCGTGTTGAGACTACAGTAATAAGTTATCTTCTGTTCACTGTCTTCAGTGAAAGTTATTACAACAATGAATATGTTACTTTCCATCAAAGGATACTAGCAAATAGTTATGGAACCCTAACTGCACTCTACCAGTACCCCGATGATACTCTGCACCCACATTATGTTTCATCCCTACTTGCACTCTACCAATACCCCAGTGATACTCTGCACCCACATTATGCTTCAACCCTAACTGCACTCTAACAGTACCCCAATGATACTCTGCACCCACATTACGTTTCATCCCAAACTGCACTCTACCAGTACCCCAGTGATATTCTGCACCCATATTATGCTTCATCCCTAACTGCACATTACCAGTACTCCAGTGATACTCTGCACCCATGTTATGCTTCATCCCTAACTGCACTATACCAGTACCCCAGTGATACTCTGCACCCACATTATGCTTCATCCCTAATTGCACACTACTAGTAACCCAGTGATACTCTGCACCCACATTATGCTTCATCCCTAACTGCACACTACCAGTACCCCAGTGATACTCTGCACCTACATTATGCTTCATCCCTAACTGCACACTACTAGTAACCCAGTGATACTCTGCTCCCACATTATGTTTCATCCCTAACTGCACACTACCAGTACCCCAGTGATACTCTGCACCTACATTATGCTTCATCCCTAACTGCACACTACTAGTAACCCAGTGATACTCTGCACCCACATTATGTTTTATCCCTAACTGCACACTACCAGTACCCCAGTGATACTCTGCACCCACATTATGCTTCATCCCTAACTGCACACTACCAGTACCCCAGTGATACTCTGCACCCACATTATGCTTCATCCCTAACTGCACACTACCAGTACCCCAGTGATACTCTGCACCCATATTATGCTTCATCCCTAACTGCACTCTACCAGTACACCAGTGATACTCTGCACCCATATTCTGCTTCATCCCTAACTGTACACTACCAGTACCCCAGTGATACTCTGCACCCATGTTATCCCATGTTATGCTTCATCCCTAACTGCACTCTACCAGTACCCCAGTGATACTCTGCACCCATGTTATGCTTCATCCCTAACTGCACTCCATCAGTACCCCAGTGATACTCTGCACCCATGTTATGCTTTATCCTTAACTGCACACTACCAGTACATCAGTGATACTCTGCACCCATATTATGCTTCATCCCTAACTGCACACTACCAGTACCCCAGTGATACTCTGCACCCATGTTATGCTTTATCCCTAAGTGCACACTACCAGTTCCCCAGTGATACTCTGCACCCATGTTATGCTTCATCCCTAACTGCACTCTACCAGTACCCCAGTGATACTCTGCACCCACATTATGCTTCATCCCTAACTGCACACTACTAGTAACCCAGTGATACTCTGCACCCACATTATGCTTCATCCCTAACTGCACTCTACCAGTACCCCAGTGATACTCTGCACCCACATTATGTTTCATCCCTAACTGCACTCTACCAGTACCCCAGTGATACTCTGCACCCATGTTATGCTTCATCCCTAACTGCACTCTACCAGTACCCCAGTGATACTCTGCACCCACATTATGCTTCATTGCTCCCCTCATTCCTACAAAATGTCTGTAGTCACTTCCTTCATCTATCATGTCTATGTAATCCAACAAGGCCTTTTCTACTAATCATCTTCCTCTGTATACTTTACATCAATCTACTGTTCAATCCTGTGCAATGATCATTGATGACCATGCACTGTAATACTGGATAATGACAACAGTATCCCTCCAAAGGCAGTGATCCTCACTGCGCTACTAAACATCCTATCGACATAAACCCCAGCATGCGACATGTGATCATGTTAAGAGTGATCATCATTATTGTTATCTGTGGTTTACTCAAGATGCACCCCAAGTACGCTCTTTAATTCTAGAGCTTTCCCAAGTGCAAAGCTTCAAATCCTACCCACCAACCTTGTGTATATCTAGTTTAATCAACTCCATTTGGTGGAATACTACCACGTTCCTAGCCACCATAGTTATTTTGTTGTTTACAGTATGCAGGCTAAGACAAAACATAACTTTCAGGAACTACAGATAAAAAGAAAGGAGCCACGTATCAGTTTTTACACTACGACAACACTTATCAGATTCTCACTAAACATCTCTTCCGAAACATTATCTTTTGCCTCCAATCTGTTATCTAATTTTCTATCTATTTCATCAGTTTGGATCATCTTTCAGCAAGGTTTTGTGTGATCCTTTATCATCTAAAGGCCATGTTGTTGCATCCCATGTTTTCTCTCATTTGTTTCATCTGACATAGTCACAGAACTAGATAAAAAAATAAAATAAAAGTAAATGCCAAAATGAAAGTGAAATAATGATAAATAAAATGAAGAAGTCTGTGCTATATTATGAGACAGAAGCATTATAACCTAGCTGGTGTTTTTTGTAAAGTGCCTTTTTCCTGTCCTGTTTCACAGAGATATTTTTGTTGTCATTTTATCAGTCACAAAATGATGCCATATGCAAACATTTTCAATAAGTGAAGATGTGCCATTGCTTATCTTTTAGGTCACTGACTTCCAGAACTTTGATTGGCTTGCTCTTTCCATCACATTTTAGGTGTTAAAGTAGATGCACCCTAGAGCCATCCTTTTACAATGGAACCATCATCACCAGTACTATTGCTGAAAAAAACAGTCTTTTACTTGCATATCTCAGAGGATGCCCACACTCTGCTGACAACAACTGTCTGAGTACAATACATGATAGCCAGTCTATCTGCATATCTACCAACCAGAGCAAATAAAAACACCAAAACAGATAACCCTGGTTAAAATGCCAGCTCGGGCACATCACCAACCACACAGGGGTAAAAAATAATAAATATTTTAATGAAAGATAAAGTAAAAATTGCCCTGGGCTTATTGCTGCTCTCTTCCTCTTTCAGTGTACATCAGTCCAATCCAGCTAACTCCATTTTTGTTTCTTGCTCTTCCTCCTGGCAGTGACACTGTGCACTCACATTCATGTATGAAAACAAAGCTGAAGAATGTACACAGCATTCTTCCTGCACTTTGGTTCTCATATGTTTCTCAGTACTCTTTTTGGATGAACCCTTTAACACCCTAAATCGTATTTAAAATGGCTTCTGTGCTCATCTGCTCCCTTTTCCATTTCAGCTATCTCTAGGTCTGTTGTGTTTGCCTTGTGTAAAATCTTAGCTGCCTTTTTCTAGCCTCTTCAGAGTGTACTCTTTGTACCCACTTGAAACAGTGTTTTCCCTTTAATAAACTACTCTGTTCCTTTATACAGCCCCTTGACACCTCTTTTAATCAAGCTGGGTGCCTCTTTATACCGTTTTCTTCCTCTTCTTTCTTTCTTTAGTGCCACTTCAACACATACCAACACTTTCTCTAAATTTGTCATGTCATATTTATTTATATATTTAGTTATTTTATTTATTTTTATGCCCTACTACCACCATCACTGTTACGTTCTGACTTAACCTCAGATTTTCTCCTCCCTTCAATGAGTACATCGGTAGCACCTTTTTGGCCTCATGACTTATCACAAGGGAAGAAGTTTATGGTTAATTAATGCTATGGTCAGGCAGCAAGGATTCATCTGAGAACTAGACAGCACTTGAAGCCATCATTCTGTGGTGGGTGATCAGCATGAATGACTGAGGGTGTAGCATGCACTGAAGTCAGAGGACTCACTGTGTACACCTACATGACATGTTCTTGGATGACTGCCATGCCTTCTTCTGACAAAGTGGAATCTGTTAGTTTGCTGGTCTCCCAGAGGGGTGATGCAGGCAGCAATGGACCCTTCATCCACACCATGTGGTAACAGAGATGGTTGCCAGTTGCTTTATCCTATTCCCCCAACTGACCTTAGTGGTGTATCACATCTGTTCCTGAAAATCAGTCACTGGCAGCAAAGAAAAATGCTTGGTTGTTGCTCCAGTGGGTAGGTATATATATATATATATATATATATATATATATATATATATATATGGGTCACCTTTAAAATCTCGAAATCGCGTTTGCCCGAAACGGAATCCGACGGGACGAGAATACCGAAAACGCAGATGACCGAAAAGGTGAGTACCCGACGGACTCGGTAAGTGTGCGATCGGGTGAGGGATGTAGTGTTAGGGAGCGGACAGGCAAGTGTGCGATAGCGAGGGACTGTGGGTTAGGGGTGGGTTAAGTGAGTTAGGGTTAGGGTGCAGGTAGGGTGTGTGTGCGATGGTGAGGGACTGTGGGTTAGGGGTGGGTTAAGTGAGTTAGGGTTAGGGTGCAGGTAGGGTGTGTGTGCGATGGTGAGGGACTGTGGGTTAGGGACTCGGTAAGTGTGCGATCGAGTGAGGGATTTAGTGTTAGGGAGCGGACAGGTAAGTGTGCGATAGTGAGGGACTGTGGGTTAGGGGTGGGTTAAGTGAGTTAGGGTTAGGGTGCAGGTAGGGTAAGTGTCTTGAGTGTCGGACCTTAGGGTTAGGGTTTGGGTTAGGGATAGTGCATATGTTATGTAGTGTATTGTGTTGTTTACGTGTAGTGTGTTGGTGTAATGGTTTTCGGTGTTTTGCGTTGTCGGCGTTTTATGTTTTCGGTCTTTTCGTTTCGGTCATTAGTGTTTCGGGCAAACGCGGTTTCGAGGTTTTAAAGGTGATCCATATATATATATATATATATATATATATATATATATATATATATATATATGGGTACATGTCAGTACATCGACAAGTTAGAAGATCGACATCCACTTCACCGACACATGAAATAATCGACACCGCAAATCACGGACATTTAACAGGTAAGAAGTTTAAATTTTGCTAATCATGCCTAGCATGTTTTAGTAAGTGTGGCAGTGTTATGCATGTGTGGTAGGCATGATTATCGAAATTTAAACTTCTTACCTGTTAAATGTCCGTGATTTGTGGTGTTGATTATTTCATGTGTCGGTGAAGTGGATGTCGATCTTCTAACTTGTCGATGTACTGACATGTACCCATATATATATATATATATATATATATATATATATATATATATATATATATATATATATATTTTTTTTTATGGATCTACTTTTCTTGATCGAAATTAAAAACAAAACTACTTTAAACACTATTTTGCAGGGGGTCAAACCCCCATACACCCATCATGTGGGGGACTGTGTCCCTCATATGCTCCCACCTAAATATATTAACTCCAAGATTGCACTACAGTGGGGAAAAGGATATATTTCTTTATCCCCACTGTAATGTGAATCGCTGAATTGGCTTTTGTGAAAGTGCACTTTCGATGTAGTGCACTTTCGATTGTGTGTTTCTACTTTTCTTGTTCAAGATTTTGAAATTTTGATCAAGAAGAGTAGACCTATATATATATATATATATATATACTGTCCAACACATTAAAATCCATTCACCTGAAGTATTAAGGCCTTTTTCACTCCTAACCTCATTTATGCATGGCAGACTACACTACTATAGAACGATCATTATTATTCGCTGATTTCTTCATCTGCATTTCACTTAGGTTCATGTGTTACATCTCATTAGATGTCTTAGCCTCTTGTCAGGCCTGAATCCACCACAGCCTTCGCCTTCAGTACCCAAAGGTGGTTTTCCTAATCTGTTGGCAGAAATCTGAAGTTCTCCATTAGCATTGATTTCAACTTCTTTTCTGATCTCTTCATTCAATTCTTAAACCTTTCATTATATTTTTTGCCAAAGCATTTTACAGTTTGTATACCTCAATCAGCCTATAAGGTTATCCAGGTTCTTGTGTTGTTGTTTAGGGCTGCCATCTCATTTTTCCAGTCCTTCTCCCATTCTTTTCCTACTTATTTGGTGAAGCTCCTAAAGAGCAATAGTACCTGCCAGTTCTCTGACTGTAACTTATATAAAGCCTGTGTCATTCTATTTCATTTGTATTTATGTGTATTTCTATACCTGTTATTTTATATTTAGTCACAGATGAACAATGACTCAAACGGGCCAATTTTATGTTCAGCTGTAACAAGCATAACGGCGTTAACAGTGAAGAAACCCCAGTTACAAGCATAAATAAGTACAAAAATTAATCACATTGTAATGATCATATCAGATTTACAAAAAGGATCAGTAAGTATTATTTCCAGTAACAATAAAGTAATTGTAATTTTTAAGAATAAGCAATCCAGTTAGTAGTATATTTATATTATGTCCACATTTATATGAATTTGAGATGGAGGTCAGAGATGTGTGAAGCTTTAGGGAGATCAGGGCTTTAATACTAGTAGACTATCCAAAAGGGAGTCTGAGGAATAGTAAAATATAGATTTAAAGATTCTAGGGGTTAAGTAATCATTGGACAACTTACCTATGAAGTGTGAGTTGTCAAGGTCAAGACTGAATAAGTAATTTGGGACTATGTACATTAGTAAAAGACAAAATATATATTCCTTCTGTTCTGAAGAGAAACCAGAGTATGACATGCTGTTACTCCTCAACAAGTACAAGTAGTTTCACTGAACTGAATTTTTTGAGCTGGTTTTAGAAAGTGGGGAGGAAGGAGATTATACCAGTTTTAATGGTAGTGATTCCCATTTTTAATTTCTCCAAATCTTTTGGGTTTCTAATACAATGACAGTCAAAGTACGATTAAAGTTCATGAAATTAGTATTGTTTCAGTCTTTGATGTCAGAGAGGAGTGCTCTTTGCTGCACCCTCAATGTGCCCAGTAATGACTCCTTCTGCACCTCATACAGGTTTACATGGATTGGTAACATATCTAAATACGTTTGTAGATTCTTTATTATAAGACCCGTTACTCCTACTACTATTGGAACCCTCTGGCTATCTTTCTTCTACATTGCTCTCATTTCTGCCACTAGGTGTGGTGATTTTAATGAATAATGCTACTTTTGTCTTCATTTCATGGACCCCTATATCCAGTTTTCTAACATCTATCTTTTGAACTGTTGATAATGGATGATCCTATGTGATATAAACTTCATCATTTTCTATGATGCTTTGTGTGTCATGTTTCCAGTGTTTTTTAGCCACTTCAATATCATAATGTTTGCACAATCCCCAGTGTAACAGTCTTGCCACATTATTATGCCTTTCAGTATGCAGTCCCATTGCCATTAGTATTTCACAATCAGTAACAAGGTATGCGACTGTTTCCAGTTCAGTTTTACAAAACCTATATTTGTCTGTTTCTCTCACATGTTCAATGGACTTTGTAAACCAGCATGTACGTAACCCACTATCTTGGGCCTCCAATATTAACCTTTCATCTCTTGGTTTGAATTCACCTCTCCTTAATCATTCCTGCATTTGTTCTTGATCAACATGAGGTTCTTCCAGAAGTTTTCTATACTTGTAACTATATTTATGCATTTTCCACATTTCTTGCCTTCTCATCTGGTCCTTCACCTTATATTCTTTGTTTATTGGCACATTCATTTGCTGCCTGATTTTTATCTACTTCTGTTTGATTTCCATTCCTGCTTGACGCCGATATGCTTCTGCTAGATTAAGCAGATTTGTCATCTTAGATTTATTCTCCTTATGTTTCAAAACTTTCATTAAATTTGGGTCTTGTGAGGTCAGCAGGTATGTGTGGAGTCCCACGATTGCAGATCTATGCATGCAATCAGTTTCAAGGAGGGCCCATCCTTCCTTTGGAGGGTGGATATATAGTCTTGATATACACTGATTTTTATAAATCATTAGGTGAGCATGAAGCATTCTTCTTGTTTTCCTATCTAATCTATCCAGCACATTTTGGGGCCAGGCAATCACTCCAAAATTGTAAGTTAGGACAGGAAGAGCAAATTGGTTTTAACTTGGATTTTATTCCTAGATGTCAGGACTGTTTTCAGGATTAATTTTAGTCTTCTAAAGTATTCCTTAGTTTTATTGGCATTTGTTCATGTTTCATTGTTGATCCTTCATCAATTCTCAAATATTTATACAGTCCCACTTGCTCAGGTTCTTTTATATCACATTATTGTCCCAAACTTATGTATTTTCTGGCGCTGCAGTTTTCCTGCTTTAAAGGCTTCTTTTGCACATGTATCAAGACCATATCATCTGAAAAAGTTTTAACAACCTGCAGTTCTGCTTTTAGTTCCACATTTGATGAGCTATACAGTTTTAAATAATCGACAATGAGAAGATGAGAAGTCTTTATACTTTGTTATTTTCTAGGAGCCAAATTATAGCCATGGTGCAAGCTCTTAAGTAAACAGCTTAATGGGTTAAGGGCAAGGCAGAATAACAGTGGTGACAGAGAGTCACCTTGGAATATCCCCCTTTGAATTTTTATCCCCGGGATAATAATTTGTCTTTCATCATGGCTTAATTGCAAAGTGATCTGTCACTGTTTCATGGTCACTGTAATGTAGTCAGTCACTACAGGGTGTATCGTATACATTTTTAAGCACTCTTTTATCCATGAATGTGGGATACTATCAAATGTTTTGTTGTAGTCAATCCATGCCATCCTTAGATTCTTCCTCTTTTTACAGTTCTCCATTATGACTTTGTTTAACAACAAATGATCCTTTGTTCCACATTACTTTCTTTTACTGTCCTTTTGTTCTACTGCCATAATTGAGTTTTCTTCTAAATGATTATAAACTCTGTCAGCATCAATTCCTGTGTATAGTTAATACACTGTCGGAAGGCACGTTATTGGTCTATAATTTTTAGGGTAGCTTGCAAGTTCACTCAAGTAGGAACATTGTTTTCCCTGTTGTTAGCCAGGTTAGTATCTGTTCTAGATGATCATATAAATAGTTCTTACTGACAGCTAAATCTTTGTGCAAAGATGTTAATCCTTTTAACCAAAAGTTAGGAACTGCATCTGGGCCTGGGGTTTTCCAATTAGAGGCTTTTCCTAACTTTGTTTCAATCTCTATGGCTGTTGCTTCATCCCATTTCATATCCTGTACCTTTAAACTTCTTATTCTTTCTTTTACTTCTTCTAACCATTTAGCATCTTTATGTTCCACAGGATCTTCATTGATACTTCTCCAAAATGTGTCTATTTCTTCTTTTTTGGTGGTCTTTCATTTCATTTTACCTTGTTTCCCAGTTCTCTATAAAACCTTTTTGGGTCATCAATAAATTGCTTATTTTGTACATTTCCTTTATATTTATCTTCATTTCTTCTAGGTTTTCCCACATGTGCTGAAATTTTTAGTTTGTTATTTGTAATTGTGCATGATAAATCTTGGTCTGTTCTAATACTGCGCATTGCTTTTATCACATCTATCTTTCTTAGGATTTCTGTTGATCTATTCCCTCTTCTATAGTCTTCTAATAGTGACACTTCTTGTCTTAATTGCTTTATAGTTTTCTCTATTCGATACTTCCATGATGGTATTCGATTTCTCCCCTTCCTTTCCCTCATTACCCTGTGTTCTTGGGTAGAACTTTATCAGTTACTAATTTAACTGCATTTGAGAATGAATTATACAAACTTAAGAGGCTGCAATGGCAGGGATTCCATTTAAAGGCATGTCTACACTTTCAAATTGTGCCTTGAGGAATGAGGGTTTTATGTATGCCAATGTATGCAGACCTTCATCCAGATTTACTGGCTCACTGGCAGCAGATTAACACAGAGACTAGCTTTAAGTATATGCGCTTACTTATAGACTATTTTACTTCACAATAACAACAATTAGTAAAGTCTATTGAAAAGTACCAGGCTGTGATTGAGAGCAAGTTCTCTAGTGAAAGTTATTTATTAAAGCTGGATTCCTTGTATTGTGCTATAACTTCTTTTGACACTAAGTTACAGCAAGTCAAAACAAGCAAGCTAAACAGGGACTTACAAGACTTCTGTAACGGCAATATTTTTCTTTGACCAAAAGCTCAGCAAAGAATAGATAGAAATTAGTTTGTTCACAAACTTATTGGTGATAAAGAGAATGCTACAGTGAGAGAAAATGAGCAGCTGTTCTCAGCAAATCCAGTACCTTCTCTTTACACTAAGTCAATCACAGCAGCCACATTTAGACTCTGTGGCAGGAAGTTTGACAGCAGTGTCAGCTGAGTACACAGAAAAGGATAGAGCTGCTGAAATCAACAGGTTGAACAGCAATGTATCTACAATGGATGTAATGGCTTCAGCAGACCTTGGTCTAGGGGCCAGACCAAAGACCTTGTATTCTAGCCTGTTTTTTACCCAATTACCAGTCCCAGTAAAAAAGAAAAAAGAAAAGCAGATTTATGAATGAACGGACAGAGACTACACTCCGAAAACAGGGGGCGGAAACAGAGAAAGCTATCCATTTGACTGCAGGTACCAATGAACTTCTTTATAATTTGTCCAGCATTACTTTGTCTCCTCTACAGCTTCAAATCCTTAAAAAGGTTTGAATTATGTTCCAGCAGAACCATCAAGATACACAGACTTTATTTTAGATTTAAAACAATTTGATAGGAATGTGCAACTGAAACAAATGTTTGGTAATAATTCTAATGATAAAATGGTAACCTTAAAGAAGCCGAGCACGTTTGTTCCACAATTACATCCAGTGATAGACACCTTTATAAAGACTTGTGAAGATGATGTTAGATGATTTAAAACACTAAAAATAAATGTTTTCATAACTTAACTTTAGAGGAAAGGAATGCTTTGAGAAGTTTAACCAACAATAAGGCAATAGTAATAAGACCTGCAGATAAGGGTAGGGCAATTGTGTTAATGGATGCTATGTATTATGTTACTAAGGTAATTTCTATGCTAGAACAGGAAGATACCTATGTTAAAGTTACTCCCTCTGAGGTAAAACATATCATTGCTGATGTTAATAATTTAATTTCAGAGTTAAGGGACTGTGATATTTTGTCTGTGGAGATTTATAATTTTATAATGGTAGCACATCCAATTATACCAATATTTAATGCTTTACCCAAAATACATAAAATGGGTTTGATCCTCCCCTACGTCAGATATTATCAGGTAAGGGGCTGGATCACAGAGCTTTGTTCTTTTTGGGTTGAATCTAAATTAAAAAGAGTTGTATTCCCTGAACCAAGTATTTTGACGGACACTGCTCATTTTTTTGACTTCTTTATATGACTTTTTATCTGGTAAGACTTTTAATGAACATTTATTATTGGTGACTCTGGAGGTACAAAACTTATTCACTGTCATTTCTAATGATTTTGGTCTTAAAGCAATTAAGTAATTTTTGCGGACATACAGTTCTTTTGATAATAAAACTCTGATGCAGATTGTATTAGAAAATAATGTATTTCTCTTTGAACATCAACATTATAGACAATGTTGGGGGGGTAGCCATGGGCAACCCCTCTGCTAATTCATATGCAAATTTAGTATTAGCCCATTGGGAAGAGGAAGCTATATTTAAAGCTGATCATGAATGGAAAGAATTTTTAATTTATTATTCTCATTTCGTGGATGTATTTTTGTTATGGACAGGGACAGTTGAAGCTTTAAGAGATAGAATCTACTACTTGTTTTTTATGTTTTACATAACAATTTTCATATACCGAGATTGATTTTTAGATGTGAAATTAGTCTTTTAACAAAATTTGTACATCTGTTTATAGGAAATCTTGTTGGAGAAACGGTTTATTAGTCAGAGATAGTATGCATCCAAGGTTTGTTTTTAATAATATTATTAAGGGTCAGACTTTTAGGATGTCAAGAATATGTACAGAAGATGAACAATTTCAATCTGAGGTGCATGACTTTACCTCCTACTTAGTTTCAAGAGGTTTCCAGCCTAGTGAAGTGGACAAGGTTGTTGTGGATAGTACAAAAATATAGAACAACTAGAGCAGCCCCTTGGTTTTCTAGACATGGTATACATAATAGATCTCAATGTAATAATAGAATGGAGAAGAAAATCTTAGTCTACATATGAGATATAGTAGTGACATCAATGGTATATGTAATATCATGCATAATAACTGGAACATTTTATTGACTGATGATGATATATGGGGGTTGGTTGGTGAAGCTCCAAGTTTTCATTTAAATGTAATAAGAGTTTGAAACAGATTCTTTGCACTAATAATAGGAAGAAGAGCTCTAATATTGGATTGGCATGTAACTGTGCATGAACTGTAAAGCATGCAGTCATATTTCTAGTGCTAATCTGTTTGTTCATCCACTCAATCATAAACAATATTGTCCAAAGTTATATGCTAATTGTCACGCTAGTAACGTTATATATTTAGCTGGATGTATGTCATGCACCTCATTTTATGTAGGTAAAACTAATTGTAAGTTGAAACAAAGGATTTTGAGGCATCTTTCTGCCATATGTTTAAAAAAACATAATGCCCTATACCAACATATTAATCAGTATCAGCAGCATTCTTTTAGTTTTATGGCCTTAGAAATTATTAACTCCAACCCTAGAGGAGGGGATCTTATTAATTATACTGAATCTTGTGAAGTACAGTGGGTCATAGAGCTTAGGGCAGATAGGAGCCTTGCTTTAAATGGGATTGCTCCTTTAAAGCCTATTCTAAAGGGGAGTAGACCATTCATTGATTTCTGACTTTTGATTGGATGCAACTTTCTTTAACAACTATGATTGCATTGAAGCAGTTTGTCTGATGAAGGGAGTTTTCCCAAAAGCACTTAAAATGTTTTACTGCTGTTTTTTGGATAAAAAAAAACTTTGTTTTTAGCCTGGTGGTCCATGGAGTTTTTTGCTGACACCTAAAACTGTAAGTTAAGACAGGAAAAGCAAATTGGTTTATAGCCTGGATTTTGTTTCTAGATGTCAATGTTGTTGTCAGGATTAATTTAAGTCCTTTGAAGTATTCCTTACTAAGTTTTGTTCACATTTGTTCATGCTTTATTGCTGATCCTTCATCATTTCCCAAATATTTATACACTCCCTCTTGCACAAGTTCTTTGATATCACATTCTTGTCCATAACTGATGTTATCCTGGTGCTGCAGTTTTCCTGCTTTAAAGGTTGCTTTTGCACATTTATCAAGATCAAATGACATTCTTATATTATCTGAAAAAAGTTTTGACAACTTTCAGTTGTGCTTTCAGTTCATCTGATAAGCTATACAGTACAAATCATTGACAAAAAGAAGATGAAAAGTCTTTAAACATTGTTGTTTTCTAGGAGCCAAATTATAGCCATGGCCTAAGCTGTTAAGTATACAGCTTAATGGGTTAAGGGCAAGGCCAAATAGTAACGGTGACAGAGAGTCACCCTGGAATATCCCCCTTTGAATTTTTAGCCCTGGGATAATAATTTGTCCTTTATCATGGCTTAATTGCAAAGTGGTCTGCCACTGTTTCATGGTCACTGTAATGCAGTCGATCAATGCAGGGTGTATGTTATACATATTTTAAGCACTCTTTTATCCATGAATGTGGGATACTACCAAATGCTTTTTTAGTCAATCCATGCCATTCTTAGATTCTTTCCCTTTCTACAGTTCTCCACTATGACTTTGTTTAACAACAAATGGTCCTTTGTTCCATATGACTTTCTTTTATTGCCCTTTTGTTCTACTGCCATAATTGAGTTTTCTTCTAAATGACTATAAACTTTGTCAGCATCAATTCACGTGTATAGTTTATAGGTGTCAGAAAGCAAGTTATTGGTCTATAATTTTTGTGATAGCTTGCAGGTTCACTCTTAAGTAGGAGCATTGTTTTTCCTGTTGTTAGCCTGGTTGATGTCTGTTCAGGATAGGCATATAAATTGTTCTTGCCCATGGCCAAATCTTCATGCAAAGATGTTAATACTTTTAACCAAAAGTTAGGTACTGCCTCTGGGACTGGAGTTTTCCAGTTAGAGGCTTTTCTTAACATTGTTTCAATCTCTATGGCTGTTACTTCATCCCATTTCACATCCTGTACCTTTAAACGTCTTATTGTTTTTTTTACTTCTTTTATCCATTTAGCATCTTTGTTATGTTCCACAGAATCTTCATAGATACTTCTCCAAAATGCATCTATTTCTTCTTTTTTTGCTGGTCTTTCAATTTCTTTTACCTTATTTCCCATTTCTCTATAAAATGTTTTGGGTCATCAATAAGTTGTTTGTTTTGTACTTTTACTTCATATTTCTATGCTTATCTTCTAAGTTTCTCAGCCTGTGCTGAACATTTTTAGTTTGTTATTTGCAACCGTGCATGATAGATCCTGATCTGTTCTAATATTGCACATTGCTTTTATCGGGTCTATCTTTTTGAATATTTTTGTTGATATGTTTCCTCCTCTATACTCTTCTAATAGTGACACTTCTTGACTTAGTTGCTTTATGGTTTTCTCTGTTAAATACTTCCATGATGGTATTCGATTTCTCTCCTACCTTTCCCTCACTACCCTCTGTTCTTGTGGTAGAACTTTATCAGTTACTAATTTAGCTGCGTAGTAATAAATCCTGTTTACTCCTGTTATATCTCATGAATCTCTATGGCCAGTCCTAATTACTGTGTTCGTTTGCTTTATCAAACTTCTGTCTTTTGGGGTTTTATTGACCTTCTGCAATCTATTACTTTCATTGATCTTAATATGTGTATCTATGTCTATTAAGTCAAGCAACTCTTCTCTTAGCTCGGTTTCTTCTAAACTGAGGGCGTATTTTTTCATAGGTTCATAGGCAGGTTCATAGGTAGGTACTAGTCTATTGCCCCTAGGGCCTATACAAGCCTAGCCAAAAAGGTACCCCGGCTTTCGCCACCCAAGAAAATTATTTTCCTGTGCCCCTATTGAGCAGAGCCACAGTGGTGATCCCAGGGGTGAATTTCCTATTTCCCATCCAATCATCAAGATTTTTCTTGAAGAGTGCTAATGAGGAGCTTTGTTTGATATAGATAGATAGTTTGTTTCAGAGTATGGGGAGTCTCTGGGACATGAATCTATCCCTCCAGCATGTTCTGTTTATTGTAGTGAAAAGGTTTAGGTCCCTAGAGCATGTAGCTCGGAGGGAAGCATGATCAACAGCTCTGAGTTTGACTAGCTTTGTATGTTAGGCAGATATCACCTCTGAGTAGGCGATATGCGACGGAGTAAAGCTGGAGTTTTTTGAGACGGTCTGCATAAGGCATCTGTTTGAGGATGGTAATCCTCTTTGTGAAGTATTTCTGCGACCTTTCCAGTTGTTGTAGATGTCTTGTGAGGTACATACCAAAAGGGGCATTGTACTCTATAATAGGTCTAATGAGTGACAAGTAGAGGGGAACAATGACCTCTTTTTTCCTGGATGAGAAACCTTTTGTGATGAGGTGTGCCACATAGAAGGATTTCCTGACTACTGTGGCAATGTGATTATCAAAGGAGAGACTACTGTCCACCTGTGTCCCAAGGTCTCTTATGACACTTCCGGCATTAAGTAGACTGCCACTTATGTGGTAGCTCATAGGTACAGAGTTTTTACCAAAGGGGATGACAATGCACTTTTTGGCATTGAGCTTGAGGCCATGGCTTTGACACCAGGCATCTGTCTCAGTGAGGCCCTTTTGTAGGATGTCCACATCGTTAGGAGTTTCAGTTATGGCTCATAGTTTACATTCATCTGCAAACTTCATTAGCCAAAGACCTTCTGTGTTAGCATGTAGTTCAGAAAAGAAGATACCAAACAGGAGAGGATCCAGGACTGAACCCTGTGGTACTCCACTTGTCACTGGTCTGAAGTCGGATTTGTAGTCTGCTGTTTTCACAGTGTGGGTTCTGTCAGTGAGCCAGTTGGCAACCCATCTTGTGACATAGGGATTTATACCTAGTTTAGTGTGTTTATCTATAATTCCAGAGTGGGGGATGGTGTCAAAAGCCTTGTTGAGATCTAGATAGGCTGTGTGAACCACCTTACCCTCATCTATGGCTTTGGTGACTGCTTCAAAGAAGTCAATCAGGTTTAGTAGATACAATCTGCCGTTTACAAACCCGAACTGGGTGGGGTCCAGAGTTTGGAGATTACCAATGTCTTTGTTTATAAGTTCCATGATGATACATTCCATGGCCTTGCAGACCAGGCTTGTTAGGCTAATGGGATGGTATTTCCCGGGGTCCACGGTGGCTCCCCCTTTGTGGAGTGGGATAACTGTCGCTGCGCACCATTCAGTGGGCACAAAGTTTGAGGTGAGGCTATAATTGAACATGGTGCTTAGGTGGAGTGCCAGTTCATTTTTTGTTTTCCATTTCTTGCAGGCATTATATAGAGAGTTATATTACATCTTCCTGTGGCACATTCTCTTCAATTTCATCCTGTGCCATCCATTGCTCTGTCATATGAGAACTCACTAGCCTACACTCCTCAGCATTGACTGCACCAGAGTCCACAGTTTCCTGTTCCTTCCAGGAGTAACAGAAGCTATTGAAGGCTGGGGGGGGGGGGGGTGGAGGTCAAGAAGAGCACTTAGTGATTTAAAAAAGGGCACATTTTTAAAGGCATTTACTACCATTACGGGAGCATCAGCGTGGTGCAAGCTAAATTTCATTAGGGATAATTGCACATAAATTTCTTACAAAGTTAGAAATGATGTGTGTTGATATGAGGTTTTATGTATTAAAGAAGCAATTGCAGTCCTGATAAATCAAGCATGCCATTCTGAAGCACATTACTGTTTTCTGTACAACTTATCAGTGGAGAGGAATTAGCTAACAAAATACTTGATGCAGTACTTGACCTGTCACCTGCATAGAGAGAACTGCAACAGCTTTGTAAGCAGGGATGCAATGGATCTATTTCTGACCACAGTACTGACATCATACCATACACTTTATATTGTGCAGCTGTAAATATACAAGCTGTAGCACTGCTAAAGCTTGTGTGTTTCATACGTCATAATAAAGTTTACAGTGGGCTGCCAGGACTGTGGTCAGAAATAGACAAACACAAAGTCCCATATTTTACTTGGCATGCAGTAATAAAAGTTGGGGAAAATAAATACTCAGTATTTAATACTTTGTTTTTGAGTTTGGCAGAGCAGACACCATATACTGTTACTGCAAAATTCTCCATTATATGTTTTCAGTCAAGTTACTATCTGCAGTTTAACAAGCAATAATGAAATAAAGTGCAACACATGCTTGTATACAAATGAGTCAGCCATCATATATTGAGGTAAAATGTTCTCAGCAGAACTGCAAAACTGTTAGTAGAATAATACTACATCATGCAAACACAAACTAGAAATGCACATAAGAGGATTACATCTACATATCACTTACCACTCCAGAAGAACTGCAAAACAAGTACTCCATTTATTACATCTAGGGTGCCAGCTGTCCCTTTTTTGACCGGACTGTCCGGTTTTCTTACAAATTGTCTGGTTACGAATATCATTCAAAACCAGACACATGAAGTCCGGGTTTTGTGCCACCGTGAGCACATGACCTCCCACTTTTACAGCTGCAGCAGGTACCGTTGATTGTGATTGCGATATTAGTGCCGTCTTCTCCTTTAAGGAGAATCATGCATGCTTACAACACCACACCAGCATGGAAGTAATTCTAATTTGCAGTCACGCCAAATTTTAAGCTAGCAGTTCCGTGACCGTGAAGAGGGGGCTAAGTCCATGTGGCAGCAGGTGGTAGAGGATATTGTCCAGCATACGAGAGCTCTGGAGCTGAGCAGAGAACAAGATATGTTCCTCATTACAAGAAATGTACGGTACGTACCTCATTCAGGGTCTTAAAAAGTTCATGTTCCTCGGTTCCACATTGAAAGGGTTTGCGACACATTCAGTGGGAATTTTTCAACTGATATCTATGTGGTAAATAAAAATGAATCATATTAATTTATGAAAAGAATCTTATTTTATAAGTAAAACTAAAAACATATATTATCGTATGACTTGGAGTTGGAAGTAAACTGTTAGTGTGTGTCTAACATTTTGCCCATTTCTTCCACATAGTGAGTGCTAGTGTGTCTCTCATTTTGGAAATGGAAGGTTGAGACCTATGTATTGCTCCTTTTACTTTGATGGCTCTGTTTTTCTTTGAAAAGGCATCAACTCCCAAACATTAAACTCAAGTGTTAGTTGAAACTTGAAAACAGTGGAACTTTGGATTACATGTGCTAATAGATAATTTAGGGTCATTAGCCAGCCTTGTCTGACATTAAATACAGGTGTAAATAATTGTACAACCATACATTTAGTCATTTTTAAAGTAAACTTCAGCAGATATTTACGAGAACCTGTTTGGAACAAAGTGAAGCAAGATTGTAGGTTTTAAAAAAGCTATGTCTGAATGCAGATATTTATGCAGGTCGCTTATTAAGTTGTATTGAAGTTAATGGTGCATACGTTCAGTAAGCCTATGGATCAGCCATGGACAACCCCATATTCTTATTCTTATTCTTTACCTCTGCTTAGTGCTAACTTGGATCTTTAGTCCCTCAGCATTATTAAGTGTAGAGAGAGAAAGAAGGATCAAGTCATTTGCAATTGTTTTTTTGATCTAGACATGGGCTGCCTGCAAACCACTAGCATATGTGTATAGATAGTTCTCCTAAACACATGGCCAG
This sequence comes from Protopterus annectens, assembly GCF_019279795.1. Lineage (NCBI taxonomy): Eukaryota > Metazoa > Chordata > Ceratodontiformes > Protopteridae > Protopterus > Protopterus annectens. The sequence goes on from NC_056728.1 coordinate 1,330,454,257, forward strand.
TATCTGAAAAATAAAATAAATTAAAAATGTGTGCATAATAGCAGCTCGGTTTTGTGTCGATGAAAATCAGACTTTTTAAGAAGTTTTTGGACAGTGTTTGAGTTCTTGATGTGCGCATGTGTGTCTGTCTGTACATCTCTCTCTCTCCCTCTCTCTCCCCCTCTCTCTCTCTCTCTCTGTCACTGCCTCTGTGTATATGTATACACACACACACACACACACACACACACACACACACACACACACACACACACACACACACACACACACACACACACACACACACACACACACACACACACACACACACACAGATTAACAAACAAATTGCAAAGACAGGGAGTACACTGATTTCTGAGTAGATAATTGCAGTACATTATGCTACAGCACTCCCTGTCTTTACAATTTGTTTGCTAACCTGCTGCAAAATACCTTACCAAGTATTTTGCATAAATTGTTGTCTATAGACAGCTTCTCCATTAGCATTCACTAGAATGAAATGTTGACCCTCCCATTGTGAATCCATTATGAGTTAAATGTTATGCCCAATGATTTACGGGCATTCCAAAATTATTTCCTTTGGTAGCAGTGCTGTAGCATTGAGGTCAGATTGACAGTAAGTGCAGTTTTGTCATTACTGGGTCATACGCTTTGCTTCATTGCTTACTGGAAAAATGTTCAAAACTACAACTTTAAAACACATTCTAACAGGTGGTGCTTTATTATACAAGGAACTACAATCAGGAAGGTGGATCAAAGAACACATACATGCCTGCATGGCCATAAAAATGTGTTCAGAGACTATAATTTGAAAACAGCCCAAAGTTAAACTTTATTCTCCACTGGCCAGATGTATTTTATTTGAATCTGGGTTTTAATACTGTTTCAATGAATGTGAGCTTCAATGGTAGAGAAGTTTAGTGCTTGTGCTAAGTCTATTTTCATTGTGAGACTGTTTTGTTTAGAAAATGACTATCAGTGTTTGTGCATTTTATTTTAATATCTGTAATCATTGTAGAAGTAAATAAAACAGCTGCTTACCTATTTAATGGTGAAGAAATACAAATAAACCAAGAGAGGTTTACCAATTTGCCATAAGCTCAGATCAGAGTTGTTGTTGTCTTTCAGCTTTTCCCAGTTAGGGGTCGCCACAGCGGAACTCTGGTCTGCTAATGATTGGCAGTAGATTTTCACAGTGTTGAGCTGCCAGCTCGACACCCAACCTTCAACAAAGGCACACCCATTCACACATGTCTTTCGGAACACCACTCAACCCGTGAGGTGGACATGCAGACTCCACACAGAAGGCATTTATTTAAAATAAGTGACACAGCTTTGCCTTGTGTTGTGTATGAGTAGATCCAAGGATTTAAATTTTGCTTGTGACATAAATAGGCCATGTTGATGAGTCACAAATGTGTCTCAGAGGGTCCCCATGCACTGGAACAAGCTTCCCATTCATGTGAAGCAGAGTCCATCCCTAGCCCTATTTAAGCATAACTTTGACCAATAGATGGGAAATTGGAAATCATCCCTGTTGCCACCTATCCGTTTTTCTGGACTATCCACAAATCAATTCAATTCTCGGGTAGTCAGGAAAACACTGTGCAGACTCCAGTATTCTGTTTCACAAAAGGAAACAGACTATCAGTTTATTAAATTGACTGATTTACTATGCTTTTTTACAGAAAAGCATAGTAAATCGGCTGAAGCAGGGATCCGGAACAGAAAAAGAGGGTGTTCCCATCATCTGACGTCACTGTGATGTCACAAAAGGGGTGGGGTATGGGTGGGAGAGGGGTGGGAATGGGTGGAGTTATGGGTGATGCAAGGGGGTGTGACCTTAGTCCGGTTTTAGCCACAAAGAAATCTGGCAACCCTAATTACATCAGAATTCAGGATGGATCATACAGTTGGCAACCTGGCATTAATGGACTTCACAACATAGTATAGCATCACCTCAGAAGTTCAGCACTGATGCTTATATTCACACAGATTTCACAGCACTAAATGAAAGCAGTGATTAGCATAATTAGCATTCAGGGCAATCAAATTCTATATAGCAAATGTAGCAGCATTTTCAATGCAAAGTGACATCTTATTGAAATAGTTTTCAATGAATGTGTGTCTGAATCTCTGCACCCACCTTTTCCATGCCATACATCCTGACCAAATCTTACTATAGCGCAATTAAACTATGGCAGTAACAAGCTACACAGAAAACACTGTAGGGTATATGTATGCTTATTTATTATTTGTTAAATAGGTAAGGGGAGTGGTTCAAACAACTCTTTTTAACCATGACCTGAGCTCACACGTGACGTTCCAAAGAACTGGGCGTCCCTCCAAAATTGATGAAAAGACAGGACGAAAACTGGTCAAGGAGGCTCCCAAGGCAAGAGACCTACAGCAACACTGAAGGAGCTGCAGGAATTTCTGGGAAGTACTGGTTGTGTACTATATGTGACAACAATCTCCTATATTCTCCATATGTCTGGCCTATGGGGTAGGGTTGCAAGACAGAAGGCTTTTCTTACACAGAAAAGCATCCAGGCCCAGCTAAAATTTGCAAAACAATACATCAAGTCTCCCAAAATAAAGCATGTGGGAAAATGTGTTATGGTCTGATGAGACCAAGTCTGAACTTTTTGGCCACAATTCAAAAAGGTACGTTTGGCGCAAAACACTTTGCATCACCAAAATAACACCATCCCCACAGTGAAGCATGGTTGTGGCAGTATCATGCTTTGGGGTTGCATTTCTTCAGCAGCTGGAACTGGGGCTTTAGTCAAGGTGGAGGGAATTATGAACAGTTCCAAATAGCAGTCACAACACAAAAACAATTTACATAACTACTAACATATTATAATACAGTACTGTCTTCGTTCTCACACTGCATTCTTACAGAAAGGCCCCCAAACCAAGAATCGGCAAGCTGCAATCAAAACAAAATCCAAATAAAGTTATAAGAGCAAGGGTTTACAGATTTATAGGAGGTCACTGTACTAAAGGCCATAGGTCAGACCTTTACCAGGCTAGCCATGTTATACCCATGTTCCCACAGGCCATTATCCTTTTGCCTAGACTTCTGCAAAATACATTCCAAATAGTAAAGGGTCCAGCATAAATCTATAAACCCATGTAGTAGTAACATAAACACTCAATAAATAACTAATAAATGAAAACTATAGTGCTGTGGGGTTAAATTCCCCCAAAAGACTGCTTCATAGTTTCTCATGTATGCACAACCACCAAAATGAAATAGTTCCCCTAATGACCACCCCATCAGGAGTAGTCTATCCATGCATACATAAAAAGCAAATGACATCAAAATGAATAATTTCCCCAAGGTTCCCTTAAGCAGTTTGTCCATGTATGCAAAAACACCAAAATGAGATGTTTTCCCGAATGACTTGTTCAATAGTCTGTCCATGCATGCAGGGAAGGAGCAAATGACAAAAATGAAACATTTCCCCCCAAGAATCCCTTCTCTACTTTGTCCATCCATTTAGGCACAAGCACAGAAATTACACATTTGTCCCAACGACCCCTTCACTTTGTCTATGTATGCACAAGCATTAATCAATGAAATGACACATTTTCTCCAATGACCCCTTCAGTCAGGTTTATCCATGTATGCACAAGCATTAAAATGACACATTTTCTCCAATGACCCCTTCAGTCATGTTTATCCGTGTATACACAAGCATTAAAATGACACATTTTCTCCAATGACCCGGACCTGGGCCCTTCAGTCAGGTTTATCCATGTATGCACAAGCACCAAAAATGAAACATTTCCCCTAACAATCCTCTCAGTAGTTTGTCCATGTATGCACAAGCACCAGAAATGAAACATTTCCCCTAACAATCCTCTCAATAGTCTGTCCAACCAATGTATGCACAAGCTAGCACTACCAAATGACATTAACTCAACATGAATCATTTCCCCCAAGGAGAAGGTTCCCTTAATTACTTTTCCACCATCTATGCACAAGCACAAAAATGAACATTAATGAAGCATTTTCCCTAATGACCAGACCTTTCCAGTATAAATAAAATCAAACTTACACCAAAAAATGAATACTTTCCCTCAAAGCTTACTTACTTTGTCTATGTATAGTACGCATGAAAGAAACAACAACAAAATTCAGAATTACTCAGTTCACTCACTCAGTCACTTTCAATTGATTTGGAGGGAAGGGGGTCTGGGTTATTTATAAGGTCACAGAAAGAACACGACAACAACAAGAGCAACAGCTTTAACTTCTGGAATCTGAAAATGTTTACACCTGTGACCTGTCACTGTACCCTGACCGGAAGGTTTACTATCATATTTGTGAACGTCATTTAGACAAAAGCAACAAATTCCGACAAATATTGTCGGAAATCAAAACACTGAACAACCGAAACATCGAATGGAGCAATTCAGCAATATTGAATATCAACTTTGCTGAAATGCTCACATCTACCCACAACTAACAATAATGTTTGCAGGGGGGCTGGACCCCCCCCCCCCACTTATACATACAAACTCTGAGATCGCACTACAATGAGGATAAGGGTACATTTCCTGATCCCTACTATAGTGTGATCTGCACCGCAATGTTGAAGCTGACAATAGCAGCTGCTCACTCATGTCAGCTTCGACATTGTGGTGATCGAACTCTCAGTTTGAGAAAATGATTTTCGCATATATTCGATTGTCTAAATGACAATCGAATATGTGATAGTAAACCTGACCAGACACCAGAGCCAGACTGAACTATTAAGTTAGTCAGACTGAGGTGGGGGAGGCAGACCAATGCAGTTGATTAGTGCAGTATGCCAGGTCCCCTGAATTTGAAGTTGAACCCCCTCCACAAGTGGAATTAGTGTCTTAGTCTTGTCTTGTGTGTTCGTAGTACAGACTTGAGACTTCTTGGAACCTTTTTTTTTTTCTTGGAACCTACTCTGGACTCTTCTGGGACTGGCATGTTTACCCATTCCCAGCAGTCAGGTGCTGGGCAGGCTATCCTATCTGATTCTGGTCAACAGAAGCAGATAACAGAGCAGACAGAGAGTCTAAGGCTGACAGTACTAACAGTTTGTCTGGATCCTGTACAAGCTTTGAGCAGTCAATGCCATTGGGTTTTTGTAGTTCTGTTAAGAAAATGCTTAAATTGACTAAATTCTACTTCTTGAGTATTAGGAGTGCAATGATGGAAGTGGCAAGTTTGTCTATTTGTATTTATTATTTAGAAGGTGAACTGGAGAATGTGATTCCTCTCTCAGCCTTAGGTGTCTTTATCAAGCAGGAAATGGAACCACTTTATTCTGTTAATGCATTTCAACTGACCCTCATAAATGCTAAACAATGCCATAATAACTCAGCACGTACATTATACTAATTGCAATTAAGTTTCCACTACATGCCACTGAGAGGTCAGTGCCATGCATTATGTATATGTTAATTAAATTTCCAATAAGTCTGCTGATAACCAGAAATGTAGAGCACTATGCAACCATTTCACTTTTACTGGCTTTTTGTTTATTGTTTTTGGCATCACCCAAACAAAAGATGATGCTTTCAGGTGTGACAAGAGATGCTTTTGTACAGAAAATAGAAAGTTGGACGTCTTCTGATATCATAATGCACTCCTGGTAAGAAGGTGCTATGCGGGGAAGACTAGGATCTCATTAGCCATTCTGGTGCAAGAAGAGAAATAAAATAAACAGGCAATAAAATGATGCAATGGAAATAAAATATGCAAATGGGTCAAAAACGATTCGATTCAAGCATATCTGTAGGAACCAAATGTTTTGATGATCTCAGAAGGGTTGTATGAATGAAACTTGGTGTAAAGAGACACGGCCTAATTAACAGGCTGGAAGAATTTGGAATCCTGGCTGCTTTGTCATATAGTCAAGATCTCTGCAGAAGCTCAAGCCTCATTCAACCTGTTAGCAACCGCCAACTCGGTGCGTAAACAGACAAATGATATAACAGTGTTTGTATATCGTGTATTAACCGGGCTACAACAACAACCCCAAACTATGGAATTATACCATTACCATAGAAGGTACTCCCAAGTCCCAATAATTCAATGGCTCATTTTTCAAGACTAATATATATATATATATATATATATATATATATATATATATATATATATATATATATATACTTATATTATATTTAATTTACTTAAAATTTGACAAGCAGCTCAGCTCACTGCAGCTGCTGCTGAATGGAGAATCTGGGAGATTGCACAATGATCTGCAATTGCTGCACATCGGACATCACACTATATGGGCGGGGTTGGGATTTATTTACCCTTCTAGGCTTTCACCCCTTTCTTAATTTTTTATTCTGTACTGTGGCTCATTTCAAGACTTGACTACTATTCTAATACTTAAAATTTGACAAGCAGGCAGCTCAGCTTACTCACTGCAGCTGGCCTGGCCAGCTGCTGAATGGAGAATCTCTTAAGTGGAGTTAATGTATATTAACTGAAGAAGTGAACAAATAAATTTTTATAACTTACTTGCTGCAATTATTATTTGTTAAGTGCAATTCTTCATTTTTTTTACTCCAAACATCATTGGGGGACTGGGGGAGTGGGGGGTACATGAGCATTAAAAGAGGAGAGGCAGGTGACTGATGACACTTGAGAGGTAAGAATCAGATGCCAAAGATGGTCAGGTTTAAAGTGAAGCAAGTGAGAATGCGAACTTTAGTACTGTCTGTGTTTAGACTGTGTACATACATACATATATTTGTGTTTGGGTATGTATGTTTAATTTCCCAAGTATTTGAATCAATCAGGCAGGCTAAGCTTTTGTTTTCTAATGGACTGACTGAGAGATGCTGTCGGGCTCAGGCTGTGCCGGGATCTATTGACTCTTAGGAAACTATGGGTATGTTTATGCTCACACCAGACACCACCAGCTTGTAAACAAGATCGTACATTGGACATGCGATCCCACTATATAGTGGGGCAAGTTGAAAAGACAAGTTGCTCGATCCTGCAAAAGTGTGGGGGTGCCCCTCCCCCATCTCTATATGGGTCCGGCACCCATGTTCCTTCCCTTGCTGTCTAGCTTCAAGTGAATGTTTATACTGGTTTCCTGTGGAAGGCTACAAAATATCTTGATATGGCACCTGACCAATTGCTTCCTGATCCACTGGTTTCCCCTTAGTTTGGATATCTATTGCTCTATCCTGGTGTGGTGCTTTCTGCATTAGATTTTCTACACTGAACTCTTTACTTTACAGGTGCTGCATAACCTCAATTTCTATTTCTTTGACTTCTGCATTACGAATCTCCTTTTCTTCTTTGCCTTCTTATTTTTTGTATTGTAAAATTTTTCATATTCGGATTCCTTTGCCTGTATTTCTCTTCAAACATCTTTGGTGCTGCTCTTTTTGTATTGGTTAGTTTTGCTTTCTCCTTTGCATAAATATTACACCATATTAAATCTCTTTTTCTTTCCCGTGTCCATATTTCTTCTTCAGATGTCTCCTGATCTTTCTGCTTCTCCTCACTTTGAGGACTCACTCCATCGTGCTGTAAAGTGTGTTAGACCGGATCTATCTTACTACATTAACAGGGTAAAACATCGACAGCTAGTTTGCCGACACGAAAACACCGACACTTCACATAACCGAAACCTCAAGTTAGCGACTAGCCATAATATCGACACTGTTAAACTACGGTAAATTACAAACAGACAAGTTCTGTAATTGTGAAATACGGCATTTAAAATGTAAAATACGCCCATTAATGACTAGATAAGCAATTACTATATATATTAATGACTAGATAAGCAATTAGTGTATATATGTAACACTGCTGGTCTTCTCCCACTGCCGAGTGAAATATGGAAGCTGCTGAATCAAGCGTTCCGGGAGTAGTAGGAGAAACATATCAAAGTGTAGACTCTCAAAAGGGTAAATCCATGCTGATTGTGGACAACTACTTGTATTATCTTGAGCGGGCACGAGACAATAGAAAGTATTGGTGTTGTAAATTTAAAATGAGTGAGACCTGTAAAGGTAGAGCTGTGACCGTTTGTGTACCCGAAGGGGACCGGCTTGAGAGGTCAATTGCACACTCTCATCCGGCAGATCCAGGTGAATTGGAGCGTTACATTGTTTGCAGCGACTTAAAATTATGGGCTGCTATCAGCAGAGATACCCCAGCTGTCGTTGTTGACAACGCCTTAGCGTCTAGTTCACTGGATACCATTCATTGTCTGCCGCAAAGAGCAGCCTTGCTACAGCAGGTGAACCGAGTTAGACGTCAGCGGTGTGGACTTAATAAGAAGTTCACATTAACACTGGATACCGTAGATATCACCACATTCAAACTAAAGAAGGGTACATTTCTGAGTAAATCATTTGCAGACAAGGGAAGTGACACCCAGGTGTTAGTGTTTAGCACGGCAGATAACTTACATGATTTGAGCCAAGCCAATACGTGGCTGATGGACGGAACATTCTTCTGCAAGGGTGTGACTATCCGGCAGCTATATAGCGTACATGCACTCATAAAGTATGGACACTACACACGATCTGTACCTTTAGTGTATGCGCTGATGTCCCGTAAATCACTGAAAGCCTACAACTATCTTTGGCAAGGGATATTTTGTCTATTAACGGCAAATGGCTATGACATGAATGTAAAGTACCTTTTGTGTGACTTCGAGATAGCAACCTTGAAAAGCATAAGACTAAACTTTTCTGATATCTGTTCCAAAGGCTGTCTATTCCATTTTGGACAGAACTTATGGAGGAAAGTGCAATCCCTAGGTTTATCGTCCACCTACAATACTTCCCAGGAATTACAGCTTGCTGTCAAGTCTTTAGTTGTGCTCTTCCTACGGAGCAGGACGTGGCACTTGCTTTCCTACCGGAGCAGGACGTGAAGGAGACGTTTGAAGAGATCAAAGCCACATTCCCAGCAGAGGGGAAAGATCTAATCCAATATTTCTCAGACTGGTATGTTTATGGGAGAAAACATAAATTTAGTACCAGATCAATGTCCACAATCAGATTTCCACCGTTATTCCCGATACCATTCTGGAATATTTATGAGCTGAACGAGTTATCATTACCACGCACTCAAAACACAGTGGAGGCGTGGCACAGATGGTTAAAGTGCCTGCTTGGTGACAGGGGGACTGACCTGTGATATCTGTTGCACAGATTAACACGTGAGCAGGATCGTGTTGATGAATTACGACTGCGCATGTCTACTGGTTATGTGTCGTCCCCGAAAAGAAAGAAGACATTAGTTAAACAGAGGCAGTTCCAAACAGTTATTGATGGTATGGACACGTACAGTAAGTTAGAGTTCGTGCAGACTGTTGCCAGACTATTGAAAATGTGATATGCGTTTGTGTAATGTCTTACACTATTACAGTTTTGAATGTTGGGAAGCGACATAATGTTGATTTGGACAGGAGTACAGATGTACAGTATGCTTGGATAACAATACTGGTGTTTCATTGCAGTACATATTGCAGTCTATGTAACAGATTTCTGATTTAATAAATGTAATAGATGAGTTGGTGACAACACTGGTGTTTCATTGCAGTACATATTGCAGTCTATGTAACAGATTTTTGATTTAATATACGTAATAGTTGGGGCGTTGTGGAAGTTATTCGCATAATCAATGTTGTAGGTGGATGTCGCTCATTTGCAGTTCCGTTTGTCGGATAAGTGAGTGTCGGTTATTTGCATTTTCGCACATGTGCTTTGTCGATAATATGCTATCGGCGAATTGATTGTCGATGTTTTACCCTGTCGATGTAGTAAGATAGATCCGTTAGACCTTCTACACTAAATCCTTCACTTTGCAGGCATTCCATAACTTCAAGTTCTATTTTTTTAACTTCTACTTTATTAATTTTCTTTTCTGTGTTCCACCTTTGTGATATTATTTTTGTTATTGTGAAATTTTCCATATCTGGATGCCTTTGATATATCTTTGGGGCTGCCTTCTTTATATTGATTAATCTGGCTTTCTCCTTTGCATAAATATTGCACCATATCAAATCTCTTTCCCATGTCCATATTTATTTTTTATACTTTTCCAAAACATCTAAGTTTTGTTGTTTTCATTTTTGCACTTCCTCAGATGCTTCTTTTTCCACACATATCAAAGTTTATTGGTCATTATACTGTTTTTCAAAAAATCTGTTGTATTAATTAACTTAATTTTTTATTTCAAGCTTCTGACAGTTTTTCCTGTGGAAGTATTTTCTTTCCTTTAATTTCTCTCTTAATCAGTTTGTATATCTTGTGTCTGGAAATTCTGAGCTTTTTGCATAATAGTAACAATACATAATTTCTTTCTTATCCTCAGTAGTCCACTCTGTCATCTTTATGGCTCTTCTTTGGCCTATCAGTTTTTGTGATTTTTGTGGACTGCTACTTCCTTCTACAATAAGGAGGAATCCTCCCCCTGGGCCTGGCCTGACCCCATTGTAGAAATGTTTCTGTATTTTGAGGATTCTATACTGTCATTTTTTTTTAGTCCTGGCACCAGTGCACCTACCAGGATTGGGGACTTTTTTACCCTGGGTCTTGTGCACATAGCTAACTTTTTTTGTTTTCTGTCCATGTATATGCTATGTAAATGCAGACTGTATATCAGTGTCACCTTGGTGAGATTTTGTGAAAAACAGGGTCCACCTCATGAATGCACTCACCAAGACTTGAGGATGAATTCAGTTCCAGCACTACCTCTCCTTTGCTTGCTGACTTTTGATATCTCCATTAGGACCCCAAATTTCCCATATGCATGGGGAGGGAGATGTTGTTAAAAAAACAGTGATCTGTATAATCAGGTTTGTTTCTGGGGGTATGTAAAAAGGGGGGCTGGAAGCTTGACTCTGGGCTTAAATCTCAGTTTATATGTGGGGTTCTGTATTGTTAGTCTGTCCTCAAAAAAGATGAACTTTTCCAAATTTGTATATCTGTGCATTAGGTATGCCACTGATAACATACATCTCTGTTTTTTTGCTAGCCACTTTGCTTTATCTGTCCTCAGCAGTAATGCATTCTTTTTGTGGTTAATGTAATAAATCTGCAAATGTTGTTGCTGGTGGCTTAGAAGGATGTCACGTTGTTCTTGAATGCAACTAATTGATAGACTGCCATATTCAAGCCAAGCTGGGTGAGTAACCCCCCCCCCCCCGCCATTTCTGTAGATATAGTTCCATCTGAGTAAATGACGTGAGAAATATTTTAGCCCAAAATAACAGTCTCTCAGTTTTTGACCTTGTTGTATTGACATGGTATTGAAAGTTGATGACTGCTATAGCAAGATCCTCAGGTATTTAAAGTACAGGGTAGTCTAAATGCATATGTTCCAATGTTGTGGGACTACTGAAAACTTTTCTCTAGTAGCATAAACTAATGATCTGATTGTATTGATATTTAGAATATGTTTGTTTTGAATCAGGCATGTGTGCATTTGGGAGATACAAATTTATATCTTTTTATGGTGGAGTATGAAGTTGTAGCATTATACGTAACTATAGTACGCACATATAATATGACTGGGATTTCTGAGAATTCTACAGATAAAATTTCCCTTGGGTCTTTTGACTTCTAACACTTTGGATGTCACACTGGCATGTAGCCAGATTCATCTGCAGGTTTGCCATATACCACTGTACAGAATGTTAGGTCAAATTCTGTGCATTGTTTTAATCGTTATATAAATTAAAGGTCCTGATTCCCAATTTCAAGATTTAAGATAACTATTCTTACTTACTCTGTGAATTAATGTAGTTAATTACAGATACATATTATGTGGTTCTTCTATACACATATACTTTGAGCATTTCTACACATTGTTGCATTGTGTTATTAAATGACATTTCTGCATTTCACCATTTCAGCCTAGTAGTGCCAATATCGTATTGATAAATACAGGGGCACTGCAGTATTTCTTCTGTTTTGTACTTTCATTCAGTGTTCCAGATAAAAAGCCAAACCACCTTATAGTACAATATTTAGCAGCATATTTCAGAATATTTCAGTGTTTTACAGTCCTTACAGCTGTTAGTGTGCTGATGGCTTTCTTGATATTTACTAAATTTAAAATTCTTTAGAGATTACATAGTCTGTACATCTATTGTTAACATATTAGGAATGATAATAATGCCCCCTGACACAGTTTAATAAATTGCTCGGGATTCAAAGAACTCTTCTTGGATAATTCACTGCTTCTGCTGGAATTTATACATTTTTCATGGAAATCTCTAGGCTGTCTCTGTGGGGTATACTTAATTTTAAATAAATAGCTATAGTTCCTTTGTTTATCATCTCTTAAAAAAATAAAAAATCTTAGCTGCTGACTCTTCTTAACATTTGTCTCCTCAGACTGCTTTTCTGTTGTGCTTTGCTGTAATTTATTATATCATCATCTTTCGAAGAAGATAATTACTTTGTTCTGTTGATATAATAGAACATTCTTGTAGATTGGTTTGTTTTCAGTCTTCCTTGTACTGAACTCACACTTTGCAGTGGTAAATATCCTACTGCCTATTATACAATTCCTCCCCTAAAACGTGCACGCTGATTGGCCAGCCCAACCAGCGTGCCCGTTGTAAATCCCTCAATATACTAACGGAAAAAGGTCCGGTCGCCCGGACTTTTTCCGTTAGTATAAAACACTATCTCGCTATGTTAAAAGAGTTTAACATAGCGACGCAGGTTTAAAAAAGCAATGGAGATCTCCGTTTCTTTTTTTAAAGCTGTCTCGCTATGTTAAACTCCTTTAACATAGCGACACAGTGTGTAAAAAGCAATGGAGATCTTGCGATCTCCGTTGCTTTTTTTTAAAGCTGTCTCGCTATATTAAATGGGTTTAACATAGCAAGACAGCTTTAAAATAAGCAACGGAGATATCCGTTGCTTATTTTAAAGCTGTCTCGCTATGTTAAACCCATTTAACATAGCGAGACAGTTTTTAAAAAAAAAGCAACGGAGATTGCAAGATCTTCGTTGCTTTTTACTGTTTCGCTATGTTAAATGGGTTTAACATAGCGAGACAGCTTTACAATAAGCAACGGAGATCTCCGTTGCTTATTTTAAAGCTGTCTCGCTATGTTAAACCCATTTAACATAGCGAAACAGTGCTTTTGCCCACAGCTCTGATGTACTGCGTAGGCATGCGCAGTACATCAGAACTGCCACAGAATACCAGACAGCTGCGGAAGGGCAGTAAAGAGGCATTATACAATGCCATTATTTAAGAAAAGTAATTATTTCTTTTCTTAAATAATGTCATTGTATAATAGCAATAACCCACTTCTGGGTGTGGGTAATGCTGGATTTACCCACGGTTGGCTTTGTTTGGTCCCTCGGGGCTTCGCCCTCGGGACCAAACCATGCCAACCGTGGGTAAATCCAGCATTACCCACACCCAGGCGTGGGTTATTGCTATAGTAGTACACGTATCACTAGCTGGTGATAGACATACATTGTGCAAAGGATTATTTATATATTCTAAAACAATTAAATGTACATCTGCATAGCAGTCATTTTAATGCTTTGAGGTTTTTGTCATGAAGTTTCTTTTTTATTTAGTTTAAAAGTGTTAACTTAATCACTGGACTCTGTTTAGTTTGGATGGGGGTTCACACACAGAAATTCCAGCCATGAAAACCTTTTGAATTCTATACTTGCATGTTATAGATCATTAACTCAAATGCCTAATCCAGGAATTCCATGAGTAAAAAAGCAAAGCTTGAAGTGCATTAATGTTACTGACACTTTTATGTTCCATACCATCATGACCTCCGGGGATAGTAATTTTAGTCATCTGCAATCTTTGAAAATAAGCCAGTGTGTCTATTCCAGCCTAATCTGTGGTCTTCCTGGTATTGTACAACAACTCATCTTGTTTTTGGATTACTGTTATACATGACATCACACAGACTTTCTTTACATTTCAGACTCCTACAGCATTGGGTTTACAATTTCAGAATTCCCAGATATGGCTTCTATATTCTTGCCAACATTTCTTTATTTAGCTAATTAGGTATTTTTACTTCATCTGTTTAAATATCAAACCTTTCACATAACTTATTGTCTTCTTTAAGTAAACACCATGGTTGTATTGGTTCTTAATATTAGATTTTTGATCTACCCAGCTCATCATTGCTACATATTGAAGCATTTTCATTTATAAAACATGTTGACTACAGTTTTGCAAGCTTGTTAACTTACCTTTAGCCACAGGCAACTAGTGAATTATTACATTCAGTTTAATTTCTTCATCAAACAAATGTTATTGTTGCTCTGGTTGATAAGAGGGACTCAGCACAACTGTCTTATGTCTGTCCCTTTCTGATTTATACTGCACAGTTAAGCTATATCTCTACAGTCTCAGCAATATTCTTTGCATTCATGGTGGTGTCAGTTGCTTCTTAAATATCACCAATGGTTATAAGACCTATTTCCACTAATACAATTTTCTTGTAAAAGTGTCCATGGTCTTTTCACATCCATTCACTATGTCAAGTAGCTCTTTTTCTTTCTGAGCATCTTTTCTCTGGCATTTTGTAGCTGCTTTTACCCCTAAGCAACTGCTTTACCTTCTTTAGAGTCACTGCGAAGATTCCATTCTGACTGGCATCACCTTAGAATGTGACTGATTTGTTCACATCAAAATACCTCAGTGTGGATTTCCAGTAACTGGTTATGCATTTAAAAACTATTTTCTTTTTCTGTGCTGTAGTACCATTACACAGAATATTTCAGTAATTCCCATGATGCAAAAGTTATATCCAGCTGTTTCAGAACAAAATTACAAATATGCTGTATTATTTCCAAAACGCTGTTGAGATTTTATTTTTAATGTACTTTTCCCCATCTTATGCCGACTTACAATCTAACCCCTGCTGTTGACCAAGCTCTTTTCTTTTCTATCATCTCAGTGGGAGATGGCAATCATCCAAGCATCACTGAAGGCTTTTCCTGTATATATTTGGCCTAACTATTCCTCACAGAGCTAATGTACCTTCCCAGAGAATTGGGGCATGCTATGACTTCCTAATTACATGTTCAAAGTCCACTAGGTATCGAAGGATACTATTGAATGCAGCTTGGCAGAAATAAGAACACATCCCAGGCCCTATACTTTGTAACATATAACCCCCCCAGACTCTATCTGGTAAGTGACAACATTACAGTGAGGGGGGCTATGAGTCTCTGCCTGGAATGAGGAAACAGACCTTGTCAGCTCACTTCCAGGCAGGGCAGTTATCGTACCAACAGTCGTACATGCTGCACACAGTTCTCTGTGTATCATATATTTCACTTATTTCTCATGTCCCAGACATATCAGGACTCATTTTACCCTATTTTTAATCATCTTTAATTTTCTCAAGCACAAACCACTCCATGCATATCAAACTCTTTAGTTAGTTCATTTGTGAAGAAACAATTTCACTTGATCTGCACAAATTCCTCATTCTATTCAATGAAAATAATACATTTCCCATTAATTTGCCCCTTGTCAGATAATTTCTTAAACATCATGCCACTTACAAAATTCACCCCTTGTTTCATTTCTTTAGTTCAGTAATGTAAACATCAATAGATGCTGTAGGACCATGAGTTTTCATGAAAAAGTGGTGAGTAAACAACATATAGATTCTTCCTCAGCTTAAGTAATGCTGAAGATGTTGTCTCAGAGCAAAGTTCTCTCTCACCCTCTCAAAATTCACATGTATTCCAAATATTTTTATGTTTTCTTTTCATATGACATGAAAAATGTACCACACTGTAGCTTTTCAGACTTTCCAGAGTTTCTGTTTATAGTCAAGAACTAATTTGAATTTCTTTATTCACAATTTATCTTGAAGTGTATCAGATGGCTGCATCTGGTACATTTTTAGAATGAAACCACTTGTTTACAATGATTTTTTGCTACTAGTGTTTACTACATCAGAATGGCTGAGAATATGAGCTGAAGATCATTCACTTGTGGTCAGCTTCACCATGTATTTCAGACTGTGACTGTACAGAATGTCAGACTATGTAGCATACATTTTAAATGCATAAACTGAGTGAAGATAACTGTATTTTAAAGCTATACAACCACAGCAATGTTAATTAAAACTGGCATACTGTGTAGAACTGATTTGCAGTAAATCTCTGCCCTAGGCCATAACAATTCAGACAGATCAGTGTACAGTGGGGAAAGACCATGTATGTGGTCTTACCCTGTTGCTTAGGCATAGTACTGCATGCATAGAGTACATATGCAGATCACCACTATCTGATTTTATGTAGTTCCCAGTCTGGTAACTTACTGCATACCTATCCATGGTGCTGTGCTCTGTGCTCCAGAGAGCAGTGATTCCTTCCCTGCTACTGGCTGGTCAATATGCTGTGCTGACCAACATGCTAGCACAGTAACACAACAATTAATTAATTAATTATGCAACATCCCTACTGGCAACCCAATTCACTACAGTGTAGGCAAATGTACTATCATACAAGTGTTCCCTTATATTCAATCAAGCTATTGAAAAATGGGCCGTCATCCATCAGTTTTCTGCAGGGGACAAGCGCCCCTTCCCTGCAGTTCCTTATGTGTAAGACTTTAACTCATACAACCCTTATCATATCAATACAAATTCCATGCTCAGGCTACAAGGAGGAAAACCCACTGATATGCACAACCAACTTACTTCAAACAAATTAGCATGGTTTCAACAAAAGTTAACAAAATAAAATCACCTTAAAGCAGCTTGACTGGGAATGCCACAGCAAAGTGTAAGAAAGCCACCGCAAACTGCCTTATCTGACACCAAGAAGGTACCACTAGTGAGCTCCCACCAAAGATTGCACTACATTACATCCTCTGGTTGCCATAATATGGCAATGATCTGCGGTCTACCCTCATGCCTAACAACTGAGATTTCTTTATGAAACATGGTCAGACTGGATAGCAGACCACAACCCATCAGTGTAAGGCAGCTAGTTGTGGTACAGTATGTCACTCACAGTTCTGGTATGTGTACTCTTTTTTTGATTTTTGACTTATCTAGTTTGTAGTCAGTGTGTTATGTGTTGACTGCTACTAGTGGTTCCAACAAGCACCCCAATCAGAGACCAAAGCTATTGACACATTAACACCAAATAGTTTGTTATCATTTAAGGGTTCTGAGGCATTTTTGAAATTTAGACATATTGAGAGACCCTTCTGCTATGCACTGCAATTCCAATGTTGTTCCTTTGACAGCCATCGCTAGAACAGCTTGCAGAGTAATGAAACAGTGATCACTATTCTACAAGCTACCCTATCATCTATTAAAATTGCGCTATTGCAATTGAAAAAAGTAAATAGCTTTTAAGGCAATGTTTTCACTGAAAGAAAGTAGATTGACATTTTGAAAGGTACTGCTGTTTCTATCACCTTGTGCTGGATTATAGGCCTGGCTGGCCTACATCTGAAGCCCATTATGAGTTTATTCATTCAGAATGCTGGGAAATATACATGTGAAAACTACAAGAAATGCCAACAAATGCAGGAGCATTATGCAACTGAAGCTGGGAGTCTTCCCAGGAATCCTGATATAGGGTAAGAGAAACTAAGTAGGTAAAATAGATTAAAACAGTTTAAGGATTGTATTTCAATGACTAATAAACCTGCAGCTCAATTATGAGCAAGGTATGGTGAAAGTGACAAATGATCCAGCATCTTTTATTAAGTGTGCCTTGCAGAGTTCACATTTATTAATAGTGTAGTGCACGTTGCAATATTCATGTGTTCAAATGTAAAGTGCATTAAACAAAACATTCTGATTCATTACTGTAAGTGAATGTCATTGACTGCTAGAACAGTGAACCCTTTCCAAAGTCAGTAGCACAGTACTCCATAGTAAAACACTGGGCACAACTGCATTCATTCCAGCAACAGTGACTAAACATCATCACACTGTTAAACCTGAGTGCACATTTCTGTTTGTGCAGCAGATGACAATGGTTTTGGTAGATGTACAGGAAGTGATATGTGTGCATAGCAGCTGTTAAGGAAATGTGCATATTTAATAATAATTACACTAAGAATCCACTGAAGTATTTGAGTGTCATATGTCAGAGATTGGTTCCGATATAGGCTCTAAATGTACAGTCAGGCATGACTTTAGAGTTAAATGTGTGTTATAATAATTTCTTTGCTATAGTAATATACAATTCATGGTGAATTTT
Source organism: Protopterus annectens (assembly GCF_019279795.1). Classification (NCBI taxonomy): domain Eukaryota; kingdom Metazoa; phylum Chordata; order Ceratodontiformes; family Protopteridae; genus Protopterus; species Protopterus annectens. The sequence goes on from NC_056728.1 coordinate 1,330,472,482, forward strand.
TAATATTTGAAATGCAAAAGTTGGTACAGAAAGAAAATTATATGAATGCCTGACACATTGATATAGATGAAGTTGTATGAAAGAAACGTTTACAAGATCTGTGACTTTGAGTGACATAGAGCCAAATATATTTACTTTTGTCTATAACAATGGCTATGAAAATATGCATCTTTCATGTAATCCTTTAAATAACATTTCTGAGTGTGGTATATGGCAGTTTGGCTTAGTATTCCAAATATGCACTGAAGATATACAGTCTGACATGACCACATCATTGAGGGTATTAGCAGAAATGAAGATATAATCTCTTGTCTTATACAGCTATGTGTGAAATACAACTTTTTAAATATGTGCATTTGTATTTCTCTGTCAAAAGTCAAGTCTATGAATGCAGGTACCAGGGTACAGATGAAGCTATGTGAAAAACATTTACTCAGGACGTGTGACACACTGAGCCACAGAAAAATTAATATTTTGGTTGTTGTCTAAAATGATTGATATAGAAATGTGGATATTTTTAATATTTCAGGGCATAACTTGTAGAATACATATACATGATTAACTGTCCAACCAGCAACATATGAGAGAAAACAAGGAATGTATGTTAACCTTCAGTGGGTCTGATGAATATAATGCCTGATATAATGATTTGTTTGCACTTATCTAATATGAAATACAGTATATTAACAGATAAGCATGATTGCTGAGTACCATGTACTATATGGACAACATTTTATGGTATTAACAGAAAGCTGCCATCAAGCTTGTTGTTGACACATCATAGCCTCTGTCTTCTGCACATGCTGAGATATAACAATTTATTTGGCAGGTTATGAAAATGTAATACTTTCATATCTGTGTTAATATCTCAGTAAGCAAATGTTGCAAAACAGTGATGTTGGTCTCATTTTGATGAAAACATCCAGGCAGAGGAATTTGTTGTAGATACGAAATGTCAAATTGGCGTGGCTACTGTTAATGCCACTTCTTTGCAAAATACATAAAAGTATCAGACATAGTGACTTTAAACATTCAGAAGAATGATCAGTTGTGAGTAATGGGATAGCCTCCACTGCATCAAATCTCCTCTCCAAATAAATAGGAAGAAATAAAGAAATACACTGCAGATCCTCGTCAGAATAAATACACCCCGGGATTCATGAACGTTGCGCCAGGCGGACGCATAGCGTAGGCGTTACAATGCCAAATATGGCCGCCGAGCGATTCAGGTATGATCCAATCCCACCTGCACTACCGGCGTGCGCCGGATCTGCGCCGCCTCCGGCGTAGGTATGCTAAACACCCCATGTGTGGTGTTGCACCATGCAAATGAAGGCATATAGCGATCCACGAAGTGGCGCAGGCGTAACATAAGGGCACGGCAATGTAAACCAAAAAAAACGGTTTACATTTACCCAAACATAACATAGGAGTAACGGAAGGCTGTCAACATCAGGTATCACACTGTTGCCATATGCCAATGGCGAAAGACATAGAGAATGTCAAAAGAAAACATGCACAACATGTAAATAACAACATAAATGGTATGTCCACAGAAACTCACAGCAGAACCCCAGGACATGTCTGCGGAAGGTGCTAAACAATGAAATAATATGACAATGTCATAAAACAGCAGTGTAATACACATCAGCTTCACAGCCACAATACACCATGGTATGCATGGAAAGCCACATCCATGGTGCAAGGGTTGCCAAGGACTCGTGGCAGTGTTCGGCGTGGTAACTATGAATTAGTAGTCAATGCCATGCAAATGAGGCAGATAATACTGAATCGCAAAACCCCCGCCGGCATAAGGCTGTACCAAACGGCGCAGCGGTAATACACCGAAGAGTGGCTCAGAGGGAATACATGTCACCTGCAGAGGGGTGTGCCACTGTAGGAGGAAGCACATTGGAGCTCAGCAAACCTGGGCTGTACATTGCACATCACAGCTGCAGGACCGGCGTGTGGGGAAATAGTTGAGCTGAGAGCACACAACGCGCGCAGAGGTGCATGTGCATGAGGATGACTATGTTCCCTTAACCCAGTCATGTGATGCTCGCCCCGCAAATAACATCAGAAACAGGAAGGTGATGTTGAGAATAAGAGGAAATGCGGAAGCAGTGTAATTGGAGTAGTTCATAGGTTCATAGGTTCATAGGTTCATACTAGGCTATCTGCCCGAGGGCATTTACAAGCCTAGCCCATAGTTTTGTGGCTTACGCCACCCCTTTAGTTTGGAGAAACTATGCCCATTATTTTGCTGTGCCTCTGTCGAGCAGTGACACTGAGGTAATCCCTGGGGTGTATCTGCGATCTCCCATCCATTGGTCAAGATTCCTCTTGAACAAGGCCAGCGAGGTGCTCTGCCTCACATATACCGGGATTTTGTTCCACAGCATAGGGAGTCTTTGAGTGATGAATCTATCCCTCCAGCACGTCCTATTAATAACTGTGTCGAGGTTTAAGTCTCCCGCCCTTGTGGCTCTGAGGGATCTAGATTTTTTGAGGTGAAGCATGTTCATTAAATCAGGGTTTGACATGGCCTTGTATGTCAGGCACAGGTCACCTCTGAGCAAGCGGTAGGCAACTGAATAGAGCTGGAGTTTTTTCAGTCGGGCAGCATAAGACAGATTTTTGAGACCCTTAATCCTTTTGGTGAGGAACTTTTGTGGCCTCTCCAGCTGCTGCAAGTGTCGGGTCAGATACATTCCGAATGGGGCATTGTACTCAATCATTGGTCTGATGAGTGATGAGTATAGGGAGACTATGACCTCCCTTGATCTAGATGTGAATCCCTTCATGATAAGGTGGGCAATGTAGAAGGTCTTCCTAACTACTTTAGCAATATGAGTGTCGAATGAAAGGCTACTGTCAACCTGGGTCCCCAGGTCCCTGATAACTTCTTCTGTGCTCAGTGGATTGTCACCTATATGGTAGCTAGGGGTAACCTTGTTTTTCCCGAAGGGTATGACTATGCATTTCTTGGCATTTAACTTTAGGCCATGGCTCTGGCACCAGTTATCCGTTTCTGTGAGACCCTTCTGAAGGATATCTGTGTCAGATGTGTTTTCGACTGGCCCAGTTTGCAGTCATCTGCAAACTTTGTCAGCCATAACCCTCCTGTGTTTGCTTGTACTTCAGAAAAGTAGATGCCAAACAAGAGTGGGCCCAGGACTGAGCCCTGTGGGACACCACTTGTGACAGGCTTTGAGTCTGACATGGCGCCAGCAAATCTGACCCTGTGGGTTCTGTCACTCAGCCAGTTTGCAACCCATCTTGTGATGCATGGGTTTACATTTAAACTGATGAGTTTTTCAATGATACCCGAGTGGGGTATTGTATCGAAGGCCTTCGCCAGGTCGAGGTAGGCTGTATGGACTGCCTTTCCCTCATCAATGGCCTTGGTGACTGTCTCGAAAAAGTCAACCAAGTTTAAAAGGCATGATCTGCCTTTGACAAAGCCAAACTGGGTTGGATCCAAAGTCTGCAAATTCCCTATGTCTTTATTTATGAGATCCATTATGATCCTCTCCATGGCTTTGCAGATAAGGCTTGTCAAGCTAATGGGACGGTAATTTCCAGGGTCGGTGGAGGCACCGCCTTTGTGAAGTGGGACCACAGTCGCTGTGCGCCACTCCCTGGGTACATATCCGGAGGTGAGACTAAGATTGAACAGTTGTCCTAACTGCGGGTTTAATTCCTCGTTGAGTTCGTGGAGCACACAGCCGGGGACACCATCAGGTCCCATGGATGCTGTGTTTTTTGCCTTGGAGAGAGCAGTTCTCACCTGGGCATTAGAGATGTTTGGGGGGCTACAATCATTTGGTATAGATATCTCTCCTTTTGGGGGGGGGAGAAGTTTGCACTGAACCTGTCAGCCAGTATGTTGGCAATGTCTGTAGGGTCAGTAATCTTCACATCATTTTGAACTAATTCTGAGCATATCTGGGAGTTTCCTCCCAGGTTTCTAACATAGCTAAAGAATGCCTTATGATTGTCTTTTGAGTCCTTAGCTATTTTTCTCTCAAAATTAGCTTTGGATGATTTGATGAGAGCTCTTAGCTTTTTACTTATAGTGATCAGCAGTGTCTTACCTTTTAAGGATTTTGCTCTATCTTGTAGTAGCTTCCTCCTTTTGTTGTAGAGTTTGTTTATGGCTGGGGTCCACCAGACTGGACGCTTGCCTTTGGTACAAAGAGTCTTTGTTTTGCTTGGGATTGCCTGATCCATGCAGCCCTGCAGGTGCTGGTAGAAGGCATTTGTAAGTGATTCAGCGGCTTGAGTAATGTTTACCGCCAGCTCGGGGGCCTTAAAGGAGACCACACTAGTCTTTAGAAGTGTGAATTCGGCTTTCGAGAAGTTCTTTACTGTGGTCTTTTTTATTTCAGGTGGGGGCGGGATGAGGACCTCCAGCGAGTTTAGTTTGTGATCTGATCTCACCAGTGAGGGGTATACTTCCAGTGTTGAACATTGTGCTCCCATGTTCGTAATGATGAGATCAAGTATGTTTTCTCCTCTTGTGGGGATGGTGAATAGTTGTTCCATGGCATTTGAGTTTATGAATTCCAGGAACTTTTGGGCTAGAGTGTTTGGGCTTGAGTAGTGTTCCCAGTCTATATTAGGGTAGTTGAAGTCACCTAGTATGATGGTGTTTGGAGATACAGTTATCCCCTCCAGTGTTTTCAGGAAAGCCATGTGAGGTTCCTGAGTTTGCGAGGGTGGCCTGTAACATGCTACAAATTGCAGAGCAGTCTTGCCTATGGTTAATTGCACCTGGATGGTCTCCGATGCATCGTGCATTGCCACCAATCTTGAGGTGTGGGTGTCCTTGATGAATATGGATACCCCCCCCTCCTTTCTTGGTATTGTCCAGATTTTGGGGCCGGAACGCATGATATGAGGTAAAACCTGATAGTGCTGGGGTGCTCTCAGGAGCCTTGAACCAGGTTTCTGTCACAGCACAGACATCGATGTTCTCCATATTGAGAAGGGCCTCGAGTGCATGCATCTTGAGGTTTAGACTTCTGGCATTGAGCAGCATTACCCTTAGTTTTTTTTCTTTATTGTGTTCTAGGGTGGTAGGTTTAGAATTTGAGCCTTGCCTAAAAAAGGCACTATGGGGGTGGCAAGAGCCTTTGCCAAAATCCGGAATCCCAGGGGTGACAGGTGCAAGCCGTCCCTTGTGAAGCAGCGTGGCTTGTCCAGCATGTCATCCCAGGCAGACAGACATTGGATCCCCTTTGAATGACACCAGAGTTTAAGCCAATTGTTAAAGCTGATCATCTTATCTCTGTATTGTGGCATCATTCTTGGTGAAGGTAGGATACTGCTCAAGGTCAGGGTCATACCTGCTTGGGCTACATAATCAGAGAGCTCCTCAATGTCTCTTTTCATGTAGTCCAAGGAGGTACGTCTCAGGTCGTTTACACCAGCGTGGACAATGACTGTTGAGAGACCTGAGTGCTTGCATTATGTGGCGGATTCTAGCACCCGACAGGCAGCTTACTGTGACCTTCTCCTTACTCAGTCTGGTGAGTGGGACGTCAGTGTGTCTGACTATGGAGTCACCAATGACTAGTGTGTCTGGCATTGTGTTTGGCCTTATGGGCTGTGACTGCTTGACACTCTGACTGTGTGGTCTATGTGTTGTAGGTGTTGTGTTCTGAGGTGGTAGTTGTTTGGGTGTCTGCTTTGGTGGCCTCTGCTGTTTTGGTAGATTTTTGATCAGAGCCTCCGAGTATGTCTTTGTGTGTTTATGTGTATGATTTGAGGTTGTGATGGTACTATGTAAGACTGGGTCTATAGTGTGTGTGGTTACCTTCTCCTCCTGTCTGGCCTTGCCAGTCCTATGTTGAGAGAGCTCAGCCTCCAGTTTGGCCGTATAGTTGCATCTCTCGCATGTATTTGTGTTTTGTGGGAGGAGGAGAGGGTTGTCTGTGTACATGAGGCAATTGTACCATTGCCTCAATATTCCCAGGTTCACCAGCTGAGCAGGATAGTAATGAGCAATCAACAGTAATCAACCCACGAAGGCCAATCGGCGGCAGCTGACAACTCTGCATGCAGAAACCTGCAAAACAGGATAGGGGAGGCATATGAATGCAAAGAAAGTAGGGGAGGTAGCAGATTGCAGAGAGTGAAGACCTGACACAGCAGAGCCAAGTAAACAGGCAGCATAACGGTGGTGGCACACAAAACGCACGATATGCCATGTCCCAGAAACTACACATGACAGGGCTCTGCAGGATGCATGCCAGGAAATAGTAGGTGCAACGTGCAGAAACAGTAAGGGGAAGGTCGAAAGGTAATCCATTGCAGGCAAGAGTAATGCAACACCAAAGGCAACAGCGTTGCAGTGCCAATGGTAAAACACGGAAGATAATCCCCAGATACGGCCACAGACACACCCTATGACATCACCGGGTGTACAGCACAACAGTATAAAGTGTGAATGCACACAACACACAGCCGTGTATTCCCAAATGCTGCACCATAGGTGTAAACACACGGGGAATTTTTAAAATGTACATGTTGGGTGCCGCCGTGGCCGTGATCCATCAGCATGTGTTAGAGACAGACGGAGTTGTGGAGGAGGGTGCCGACAACTACCGTAGGCCTCAGAGGAGAAGGAGAGTGTTCAGACCAAGGGTAACCTACCAGGGGCTACAAGACCTGGAGATAGTAGAGCATTACAGGGTGGATAGGGACACGTTACAGCAAATAGTGGAGCTGTGCCGACCACGCCTGAGAACAAGAAACAACAGAGGGGAGCCCATCCCAGTGGACACAAAGGTATGTGTAAGCTTGCGAATACTGGCCACAGGTACCTTTCAAAGGCCAACTGGGGATATAATGGGCATCTCACAGGCATCAGCATCCAGGGTACTACACCAGTTTCTGGATGCCATGTTACCACATGCCAATGAGCATATATACTTCCCCAGATCTCAGGAGGAGTTGGCTAGCAATATGTGCCACTTCCACCGTGTGGCACAAAACCCGGAGGTACTGGGTGCGATAGACTGTACGCACATACAAATCAAGTCACCGCCTTGGGAGCAGGGTAGACACTACATAAACCTCAAGGGATTCCCCTCCATCAATTGCCAGGTCGTGTGCAATGCGCAGGGCATTATCATGGATGTGTGTGCTGGCAGCCCTGGAAGCTACCACGACTCCCATATCTGGCATGCCTCACAGATGTACCAGGTATTTGCCAGGGGGGACATCCCACAAGGCCACCTTGTGGGGGATGCTGGCTATGCACTGGAGCCGTGGATGATGACTCCCATCAGAAATGCACACACACACATGCAAGAACGCCATAATGAGGCACACGCACAAACCAGAATAATCATAGAGCGTGTGTTTGGGATGCTGAAATCATGGTTCCAGTGCTTGGATACATCCGGTGGAGCCCTGCAGTACTCTCCAGGCACATGTGCCCACATATTCATAGTATGTGCCATGCTACATAATATGATCCTGCGGAAGCAGCTGCTGCAGGGACATAATGGTGAAGGGCCACAAAGCCCACCACAACTGCCAAGGCCAGTCCAGGCGCAGAGGGTTCAGGACCATGAACACACTGTGCTAGCCCCAGAAGGCAGACGGATGCGTACCCAATATGCCTATGCCCTGGCAAAGAGGGAACGTATAGCACATACTCTGACAGCGTAGGCCCCATGGACTGACACCTCCCTACCTGCACACACAGTGAAATGGACGGCACACAAACATGACCACCCCTAAAGTGTACCGTATGGGTGGCCCCATGTGTGACTCCAACATAGGCAGCACCCAAACACTGTACACCCAACAGCCAGCGGAGCATGGAACGCCAACACCTGAACCGTACGCGGGTCCTACAGCAGACGGCGTTCCTGTATGCTGCCACGTTCGCCACAAGGTGTATACATATAGACATGTAGATATGTGCATATACAGATATGTAGATAGATATAATTACATATATAGAAATATATGTACACATATACATATAAGTACTACAGGTAAGACAGGGAATCAGAGGGATGTAAGGTGACAGAGATGTAACACGCAATATCTGTACATAGTATACATAGTGAAAGACAACCTGAGCATCCGGGAGGTTTAACAGAAGAGGAAACCGCCACCCATGGAAAGGTCAACATACCGAAATGCATAACCGCGAGTCGGAATGATCGCCAGGCCACAGTACAGTAACAGTACATGAGCGGGTAATACTATGATGATATGAGGGGGGAGGTAGACACTGCCGCCGGTGATGCGGCCCACGCAGGTACTGTGTGCAACCGTCCCCGTGACTGCCGCAGTATGTGTATGTGTGCGGTGAGGGTGCCGTGTGTGTCGCTGTGCGAGTGTAATGTGTGTGCCTCTGTAAAATGTGTATGTTGGTGCCATGTTAGAGGCAGAGTGGAATAACATGTGTAGGCATACAGTACACTAGCCACAGGCATATGTACACCAGAAGTCCCAAAGTAGTACTGAGAGCCCCACCCTGGCTAGGCGTGTGGCGACGTATAACGATGCAAAGTGACAATGTCCCAGAATGTAGCACAGGAATATACCCCACATGAAATGGAAAGGACATATGTACTAATCATGACCGTATGTATGACACCGATATGCTAATTGCAAAACGATACATCGGCAAAGTCACACAGCAATAGGCATGTACCGCGGAAATACGCATGTGCTACCCCGGTACTGACCGTACACGATCGGCCCGTAAACACCGCTGTGTGTTCTACAAGTGTCAAACAAGCAATCGCCACCTGAATAGGTGGCAACCACTGGCAAACAGGCCATCCCAAGTACAGGACCACAATGACTGTAAATATCTGGGACAGAATGACAAGGGATAGTCGTCACGTACAAACAACTGCAGATATACCACCGATGAGATGGAGGAATACATGCAGGAAGCACACACGCAGGCGATACCAACACCACATGACAACAACACAACCTACACTCCCAGACCAACAGACAATTAACTGTCAACTCCCCAGGCAGGGATGGAGCACACAGACAAGCATACCGTGTATGTAGAGATGCAAGGCCCGCAACCCGTATCCGTCACCTACAACCTCCGATATTCCCCATCGTACATATTAAAGGGATACAAGCCGTAATAGCAGCACAAACATACAGGCAGTCAATGACAGCTGCATAACTGCAACATCTCATGTGGGAAACACTATCAACAGCGGATGCATACTTGCATCCGTTGTTTAAAGGAATACAACAGCTATGTTACACATCCAAATGCAAAACGCCGTCAGGACAGGGACACCCACATGTCGAACATAATACCATACCCAACACACACAATCCATGGCTAACACCACTGCGAAATGTACCTGTCGCCACACATAGCGGCTGCAGTTACACATAACATAACACAATACAGACCATCTCCATGAAGGTAGGGCAAATAGCCAACGCCCAGGTGAGGAATGCAACCATACCCTAGTTACGATGCGTAATGTACGAATGGAGTAGATGCACAGGTGATATGCGCACAAGTGCACACTGAGGAACAGCAATTGGTGTGATGAACCCAAATGTTGCAGGTATCGACGGATATAAGGATGACTCCCAGGATATTCAAACCGTATGCTCATACCGAACCAGCAGTGTACAACGGAAAGAGTAATAAATAGGAATACCGATACACGGAACGAAAAATGGAACGAAACACCGACAAGGTATGTAGAACCCACGATATGTACGGGTGTGTAACGCATGATGTGTATGACGAAGCTGTACTGTATGTGAATGGTGTTTGTAAGTAATGGTACTTGTCCATAATGCAGAGAGTGGTGAAAGGTGGTTATGTAGTGCTATCCTGCTGAGCATACCAATGACTGTGGACACCATGTGCACAGCAGTGGGACATCATGTACACAGTCGGGATAACACAAGGGCTGCCACAGGGGGGCATAACAGAGAACAATGCCACACCACACGCCGATGCTGGCAGTGGATGTCCAACAAGGAAGTGCCATAGCAGGGGATAGGACATGTATGTATACTGTCACAGCACACATGTGTATGGGCATATACCATCGATGTCATACGTAATGTGCGCCCAATGTGCATGTATGCCTTGCAGTAGGGGATACTATGTCAGCTATGTGTAATGCAAAGCTGTCATGGTGGATATGACAGACATCATACACAGTATCACAGGCATATCATGCATAATGGAGTTATTGCCTATTGGTATGTACAATAACAGGATACATATGGCCTGTAGATATGGGACAGAGTAGTAGCATAATAGCCATCCAAAATGGAAGGAACACCAAGTAACCATGCCCAAACGATCTGTAGCAGGTGCAATGTGGGCAACAATGAAGTCTGGCAGGTCCATGTGTAAACACATGTGCAGTGTACACAGTAGTGTCACCTCCCCATGGTAGTGTCCAGTGAACAGCAGAGGCGGTTGTCAACTGCATGTTTACACAGTACTGCTGCTGTGGTGGTACCATGACTACGTGTCACTCAAACAGCAAGGTAGCTATCACATGAACAGTGCCACTGTCTGTCCCTGTGGGATGTGCACAGGACCTATGTTCCACAGCATGGTGTGTGTTGTGTCTGCGGAAGTAACACAGAAGCCCAGCCCATGCAATGTGGCATGTGTGCACATATCCATGAGTGGTCTGTTCACACTGCCCACTGTAATTGTCATGCATGAGTAGTACATGCATCAGTAATGCGGAGGACATGGTCCGTGTCAGAGCAGAAGACACCCCTGTGTATGTGGTATGCAGATGTGTACAGATGTGTTTTCCGTCTGTCAGCCGCATATGTAAACTGTCTGAGCCTGGTACACATCATGGCATGACAATGCTGTGCCATGTAAAGTTGTAGCCGTTGTGGAAGGTACACCATGAATGTGGTATTGTAACCTTGACCGTGTGTAGATGTGTGTATGCCATAGGTACAATGGCTACCTATGTACCAGCATCACACACAGTACAGATAGGTGTGGCCCTGCAGAAGTGTATCCATGCCACAGTGGAATACGGTAACCACAGGACCATGTGGGGCATTTGTGTGTACAGCAACCATGTACAATTTGATATGCATGTACGGGGCCAGTATCCATGTGATAGTCAGTGGATGAATGTTTCTATGCAAAGGTGATGTGCATGCACCATGTGTCATGCATCCTGATGCCATGACACCCACATGATGTATCTGCCACACCGACACCCATATGGTTGTTATCAGTATGAGCTGGTGGAGCTATAATGGTGCCAGGTATGTAGATGTGGGATATCTAGGCATGGACAGTACTCTGTGACAGCATGTTGTGTATGTAAGCAAATAGTGAACATGAGGGGCCCCATGACTGAGGACTGTGTAATGCCATATGTACCTGACATGTAGTAGGTAGCATGATATGCTTGCACCACTGTGTGTCCTGTCCAGGAGTCATATAGCCTAACATCCTGAGACACAGGGTATGATGTGCAGGTGGATGTGTACGTTGCCAATACCAGAACGTGGAATGGTGCTGAAGGGCAATGTGAGGACAATGTCTGATTTGTTGCCCTCTGTACCACACCAACCACCCACGCAATGGTATGACAGGTGGCCAGCATGTGTATGTGGCGTGCTGTGGCACACAGAAGCCCAACAAGGGTGCCAGTAAAGGCATGGAGGTCATCAATGTGTGCGTGAAGCACGTTCGTGAGGATGTGCCCCAGTGTCATACAGAATGGTCCAGTCATGGGTGTATGAATGCAGTCCCACACGTGCAATGCAGTGCCACCCATGTGTAGTGCGATAGATGCGGCAGTGTGACGGTCAAGGTACACAATGTCCGACAACAGGCTAGCAGTGAATTCAGTGGGCTGGTGTGGAGACACATACCAGACAGGTTGGCGGGACATAACAGCTAGGGAGATCGGAAGGTGACATTGGGCCAGTGTCCTAGGACATAACGTGTGCATGGCAGTACCATGTATGTGTCCACAGGGACACTACGATGTCCATGTATGGATTGAAACCCTGTAGTGAGTGAGAGTGTGTATTGTTGGTAAGTACACCATTGCCTGGCATGTTGCCAACATTATCTCAGTCTGCAATGCCTGGGTGACTGTTGTACGCGACATTGAATGTGGATGTAGCCAAACAACACAGACATACCACCACACTGCCTGAGGACCCACACTGCAATGTGCGGCAGTCATGTGTAGGTACCTAGCCTTGGAGCATGTGATGGACCACGAGGACCCACCATGGCTGACAAGTGATGCACCCCACACATGTGAATATACACCACCGTGCAACAGCCTGCACATGTGCCCATACAGCAGATGTGCATGGAACATGACCACCACCGTGGCGTCTGTGAAAAGGTCAGTACCGCCATGTCTCTGTGTGGAATAGCATGGTCCCTACCATTGTGTACATGCTACAGAAGTGCACTGTGGTATGTGTCAGCATAGTTATGTACACTGTCCATCTGCCGGGGTGTCATGCCATTAACAACTCCTGTCAGCCAGACGTCAGTAGTACTGGCTGTAGAACACATGTTCCATGTATGCTGCGATGGGTGTGTGTGTCCAGGGTGTGGCTAGCATGGCCGTGAAGCATATGTGTTCATCTACCAAAGGGGGGATAACCCCAGGTTTAACACACCAGACACATGGAGGTATTGTGCATGCTGATGGTAGTGTAGGTATGGTATGTGTTGTGTAATGTGTCACCCAGCTGGGTGGAGTGCATGCCTCAAGCATGTGTGGGTACATGGGTGTCCATTCTAGGGAATTGTGGGTTGCTGTCAGCACATGGCAGTATCAGCTGTCTGAGGCCCAATGTACAGTATGACAACACAGACAGCATGTAACCTGTGGTGTACAATGTAAGTTCTGTTGCATGAACAATGTGTCTAGCGGTCACAAACATGGGTATCTGCACATGGAGCACCTATGATGCATTGTGTTCGGCAAATATCCAGTATGTGTGCAAAACACTGTGTGATGTGGGATCCCCTCACCTGTGTGTGTTGCAGTCCAGGTATGTGCCTGGGAGGTATGATCCGTGTACAATCTGTACTTGCAGGTGTGCTGTGCAGAGCATGGAGGCAGGTCCCAGGCACTGCAGATAAATGTGAGTGGTGCACTAGTGTGTGTGGTGTGCCTTGCTTGTGTGCAGCACAGTGGAAGGTGCAAGCATTGTCCCACATGACCCCATGCCGTGCCTGCCTGTTACAGCCCTGCTGGAGACAGTCATGTGACACCACCACAGAGGCAGTATAGCATGTGAAGATGTACATGTGTGCTCCACACCCCAGGCAGATGTCCGCAGGTCATGTGTGCCACAGCAGTGTGGTCGACCAGGACTGTCACAGTGGTCAGATACCACATGCCTGTATAAGTACAGTATGAGCATAGGCAACAGTTGCAGTGACAGAGTAGGTCAATGTACAGTGTCCCTGTGTTCAGACCACTGCCTACTGTACACTTGGCTAGACACACACCCGGAGGGTGAATATATCGGTGAGCCATCACATGTCCCAGTACACGTAGCCTGTGTAATGCCATCACAGGGCTGTCACAATAACACGTTGTATGACAGATATGTTGTACCAGGTGATGTGTCATGTGTGCATATGTTGAGTTGCACAGCTGTTCACACGTCCGCAACATATCAGTGCATGATGCCTAGTGTAACATGATGTGTGGAACTGCACTGTGATCCACAACAGGGTCATCTGAGACAGGTGTGTTGTGAATGGTGTAACCCATGGTTCCACAGGATATACACTGGTGCTGTTGGCTGCCATGCTGGGGGCCACCAGTGGTGCCTGCAGTGGTCATACAGACATACTGCACACATTGTTCTGGCAGGAATGTCCATTGTTGCAGATGATGTGTTACTACGTGAAGGTAGGTGTGTGTTGTGAATGTTACCCATCCAGATGTGACCATCAGGTGCAGTCATGGTTGTCGACAGCATCACACCCATCCACAGCTGTCAGAACCCTGTCCCCAGAAGGGGTGTCAGCCGCCCTCGTACTGTGTGACATATGTGCAGATGGCGGAACACCTACTACTGGCTGGCTAACAGTGTCATCTAGGAAGGCTATGTGATGGCTGGAATACGCTGTTATAATGTATAATGATGGTATCCAAATGAAGTACATGGAATCACACACAGTAAGCCATGGCTGGCATGTAAACCATGTACAACAATGACTGTGTGACAGACACAAATAATGCAGAGCCATGTTGAACATGCACCCATGAGAACACCAAATGAGGTATGTTGCACATATCGATGTACAACTGTCAGGTATGGGCACAGCATCGATGCAGACGCATATCCCCCACAGGCAGTACCACGCCATGTAGGTAGGGGGGCATTGCACGACTACATGTGACAGTTGCTGTACCGCCATATGTACTGCATATCCGTCATGTAGGGGTAGCAGTGGTACGTGACTGTTGGACATGCCTGTACATATGACCATGTCCCACAGGATATGTGTTACGTGTGTACAACACGTGTTGTACCGTCATCAAGCTGTGAAGTGTATGGCTGCCAGTGTACCTGTGTGACATGTTCTGCAATGGGTGCAAAGGTATGCAGTAGTGCATTGCATGCCCACATGCCCAACACAGGTGCATAGCCTGAACATACAATACAAAGAGGGTGTTGGATCATAGCAACCCACATGAGGAGATGGGTATGGGTGGCAACCCACTACCACCTGTCCGGGTAAGGTGTGCATGTCCATGACACATTAGCATCCGAGAAGCTAGCAGTACAGCAGTACAGGGTGGCATGCATATATGATCACTAATACCCCTGTGTGTTCCACCACTGGCCTGTGGACAGACAGACACCAACACAATGTGCAGCATTGACATGTGCACAGCACATCACCGCTGGCTACTGTAGAACAGGCTTACTGTGTAGACATGTGCACAGAACGTCTGCGCCAGCCACACTCAAACACGTTATGTGTTGAACCCCACCATCATTGTAGCCCATGCTACAGACAGATGTTCACGCATCTGTGTATGTACGTCTGGGAATGTCCCTGGCCTAGCAGTATAGCTGTGTCAGTGTTGCGAACAACATACTGAATGGGCTGTGTGTGTGAGGTGTGCGTCATACGTGTATGGTCCGATGGATGATACCATCAGTGCCCCTGCTATGTGAACATCCCTGTCCCCATACATGGATATCTATGCTGTGCCCAACACCACAGTCCCTGTGGGAGGGACGGTGCTGTGTGGTGCACCAGCTGACTTGGGGGTGGCAGCAGGCACTGGATGTAGACATATGTGGTACCCATTTCAGGCCAGTCTACCATCCATGTGCACGGGATAGCAGTGTGTGGGCACATACAGCACTGTGTTGAACAATATCGCAGCACATAGCACCTGTCAGGGGTAATGTGTATGCATGGATGTGTGATACCAGCATGCACCATACACACCCCCACCAAGCAGCATTGTGCCTACCTTGCAGAAGGCCATTGTCCACACCATGATGATAGACATGTGTAATGTCCATATACACATAGCAATGACATATGGAATGGACAGCCACCCTGCCAATATCAGTACCCCCCCAAGTGGGAAACATCCCTGTGCCATGTATGTGACATACCCTGTCATACCATGCAGCCCTGCCCAGCAAGGCTGCACGTGCTATCACAGTCATACATGGTGCGATGGACAAATGGCACTTGCACTATCAACCGTCCAGAGCAGTAATGTGGCACTGATGCACCCTGTGGTGTCACAGGTGCTGTGTGTTGGTGTGTACAACGTGCGCGTGCACATGCTATGTATGACCTTCCCTGCTAATGTCATGTGGTTACACAATGTCCCATGTGTATCACATGTGCAATACAGGTGAGCTGTGGCAGGTTGTCCAACACCCGTACAGTGCTGTGTAGATGTACATGGCACAACACATGCATGTACAGGTGTCCATGTGTATGTGTGCAGTGCCACCGCTGACATTCATAATGGCTGCGTACGTGATGCCTAGTGACATATACACAGCATCCAGGTGAACAGTAGAACTGTGTGCACATTGGGACACGTGCCAACTGGTATGAACACAGGTGCAGGCAGGTACACATGTCCACAGCAGGTTACCATCAACATGGTGTGTGTACAGTGTGATGAGTTGACACACAGATATGATATGATACCCACTGCTTAATGGTGTGATGGCAACATGTCAGCTGTGTCAGTGCCATGATGCATCGCAGAGATTACTGTGCAGATGTCGTACATGTCATAGCAATGTATGTCCAGCGGTGTGCCAGTACATCAGTGTAAATGTGACCTGTCACCATCATTATGTCTTACAGATAATGCCACGTTCCCGGCTGCCAGCCTTCAGCCACCAGGAGGATGACGTAATCATACCGTTGCTCCATGACAACTATGACCTGCTATTCAGCCATGTTCCACAGCAAGCACAGCAGTGGGATGACCTGTGGCAGGATATGCGCAGGAGGGTGAACAACATGGGTGGCAACAACCGCACCTACCAGCAGATACACCGACACTGCACAGAGCTAATACGGCACGCGAAACAGCGTGCCGCCGCAATCGCCAGAGAACAAGGTGGAACAGGTGGTGGGCCACCAACCCAGCACCCACTCACACACACGGAGGAGCTCCTGGCCAGTCTGGGGACACCCAGTTAATATCATGCAGAAACACTCGCTGCCATCGTGGAGGTGGGTGTCTCCCAACTAACGAGCCTGGAGCTGCCTGGTAAGTCAGTCTTGCATGTGTGTATGATAACTGACGTAGGTGTGGGTGTCACAGTACACCACATAATGTACCAACACATGCCAGGTATATGGCCACACAAGCTGCATACTACAGTATGCTACGTTGTGTTTGCAGACATGTGCATAACACATGCTACCACACAGGTACATGATGTGACATGCACAGTGCTTACTGTGGCTACAGTAATGGATAATGTGTATACTGTTGTGTCGCCCCTATACAGGTACCTCTGGCGTGTCGCACAGCCATGGGTCCATCGCAGGTGAGACTGTTGCTAGTAACAGGCATGTTACAGTGTATAGATATTCGCTATGTGGCCAGGTATGACATGCACACCTGGGTCTGCTCCAGTCACGGTATACAGGTTGCACCACCTGACACACACACCACCCATGTACAGTAGATACAAACGTTAGTATACACCGGCATGACACCACATAACCCATCGGTGTGATATGTGCAGTCAGCTATGCATACAATGGTGGAGGTGTTCTACAATGGCTGCATATGTAGTATGCATCGGAATGCCATTTGTGGTATGCACACAGTACCACATAGTGAGCTGTGATCTGGCCAGCACACAGGTGTTACCAATGTGACCTATGCCTCTGCATTGTGTGCACACGTTGTGACATGGCACATGACATGTCCCATGCACGTGGTGTTCTGTCTGCAATATTGTCACACCATGACATGACCTACGCCCGACATAGCAGACATCCACACTGTCTGCATAGCCCTTGGGATTGTGACACCTCAGACTAGTATGGGTGTATGTCACATGGGCCACCACAGGGATGTGTACACGATGCCCATCACACACAATTGTCCATGACCCAGTCAAACATGGCCATGGGTGATACCCACAGGCATGTTGCCACACAGTACATCTGGAGTGGATAGACACCATTGCACTTTGTCCACACATAGTGCGATCATAGCTGTAGTGGACCACCTGTACATCTGATGTGGTACACCTGACAACCGCAATGCCTATCTGCAGCCACTGGAGGTGCCACCAATGTCTACCATATATGTGCTGTGGAACAGCATGACTGTGTTGCAGACATGGCAATGCAATGCGTCCATGTTACGCATCGCACAGAAACATACCTGTGTCTTGCTGCCATGCAGTGGCACAGTGCCTGTACTCCCCACTGTATAGCTATGTACACAGCTCACACCAACCACACCTGCAAAGACATCTTTGTTACACATGCATTCTATCTGTAGCCTGTACACATAACACTGCACTGTGACATCCAGTATGATGCGGTGCATGTGGTGGGACACCATTGTCACATGTCCACATGTTATCGCACATGTTGGCGGAGTACATGTCAAAGTGACGCCAGCCATGTGTACTGTTAACCTGCCTGTGGCCACACGGTGTATCACGGTGATGCATGCAAACTACCATGAATGTGTGTACTGCATGCCTACTGAAATGACACCTGCTTGATGTAGTGTGCACCCCAGGGCAGTATGCATACTACCACTATTAATGTCTGGCCTGCATTGACTGAGCTGTGGTGTGGGAATGCTGCATGCCATCTGCAATATCACATGCATGATGTGTCTGCGTGTGTGTGTGTCTGCGTGTGTGTCTGCGTGTGTGTGTGTGTGTGTGTGTGTGTGTGTGTGTGTCTGTGTGTGTGTCTGCGTGTGTGTGTGTGTGTGTCTGCGTGTGTGGAATGTATCTTACAGTATGTCTTTGTATTCACAGGTGGTGTAGGTGCGTTCCCCTCCTGCGGTCAATCTGATGCTAGTGTCCCCACAGATACTAGCGGTGATGACCATATGCATGAGGCACAGGCAGGGTTGTCAGGGGCAGAAGCTGTGCCATTGGTTAACATCCCACCTATGTCCCCTTCATCTCCGCACACGGTTCTGATGCCGACACATACCACATCACCGTTGCCCATAGAGGAAGGACAGTCAGCGTCTGTTGGCATTGAGCAGGAATGTGTGGTGGCTACAGAAGGTGCGGGTACACACCATGTTGCCAGTGTAATGACTGGTGATGTGCCACACAGGCATGTGGCTGGTGCTGCTCATAGGAGGAGCTCTGGCAGACATTCACCTGCTGTACAGGGTGCAGCAGCTGGTATCACCAGACGCATGTTCCAGACTGTAATGGCGGCACAGGCACGTGCTGAATGGCAGAACCAAGAAGGGCAGAGGCTGCAGAGGGCCGCAATCCATTCCCTAAATGAGAACATCCAGTCATTGGCGAATGCTCAACAGCAGCTTGCTAATGTTCTGGATAGGCGATTAGGTGAGATGGTTGGAATCCTCGACCGAGGAATGTCAATCCGCGAGCGTGAGCTGTCTGTGCTGGAACACCTGATAGGGGTGAGGCGTAGGACACGTGGCCGTAGGCCAGCAACACCACCTAGTGTAGGTCGATGTGTGCGTGCCACCTCTCATGCCCACTCACACAGTGCCGGTAGCAGCAGCAGTGCAGCTGGTGCTACGCCAACCACACCAGGACACAGCAGGCCACGTGGACATGGCCCTGGCCGGTCCCAGCATGGACACGGTTCCAGCGGACATGTGTCATCAGAGAGTGGCCACTCCATACCTCCACCCGGTAGTGCCCGTGCGACCCCAGGCAGGCACGGGTCACGTGGCCGCAGACGGACACAGTGAGCCGTACAACCTGCACTGTACAGTCTGGGGCTGCCAAGTATACCCTGTGTAGGCATCACAGATGGCTGAACTGTGTACACACATACCCACACACAGCAGACACAACTGTAGGGCTCCACCAAATCCACATGCATTCTGCACAGTCATACCCAGTAAATGCACCGGCCCTTACACACACACATGATGTCATCCATTGGTACAGCCTATGCCCCTGGCATACATATCACCCTGTGCATATGATGAAGCCTCTGCCGCAGCACTGTCATCCACACCATCGGTGCATGGTTATGCAAATATATTCTGATGCACAGGGTGGACAAGTTAGTGAGAGGTGTATGTGATACCTGTGTCCGCATAGTGCGTGATGTGTATGTTGCAGTGGTTGTGTATGACAGGTGATAGGTGCGTATGTGACGTGGGTTGTGTACTGACATCATGCAGCAGACATACCATGTAGTGCAGGTGCAGCATACATTGAGCTGTGTACACGGTATGTGTGACGGTTACATGTGTAGCACCATGTTGGTTCTGTTAACCTGTATGCCTCATATGGTGTACTTGCATGTGCCTACTGGGAGCACAGTTATCAGTCCCCCACGTGTAGCTGTGGGTTACCCACAGGCACATCTGACAATATCAGCATACCACAGGTACCCGCAACCTGCATGGACTCCTACATAGGTACATAGGTGCATAGGTACATACCAGGCTATGTGCCCTACGGCATATGTAAGCCTAGCCAGAGTGTGTGTGGCTTTCATCACCCCTTAGGATGAGGATACTATATCCCTTGGTCCGCTGTCCCTCTGTCCAGCAGTGACACAGAGATGATGCCTGGCGCATACCTACGATCTCCCATCCACACGTCAGGATTACTCTTGGACAGTCAGTGAGGGGCTCTGCTTCACAGGGGCTGGGAATCTTTTCCATGTTGTAGGGGGTCTCTGGGCAATGAACCTGTCCCTCCAGCACGTCCTATTTATGTCCGTGTTGAGGTTTCTGTCAGTTGCTTCCGTGCCCGTGGTTGTTTGGAGCCTAGGAGGTGGAACATGTCCATGTCACCCAGGTCGGACATGGCCGTGTATGTCAGTCACAGATCACCTCAGAGCAGATGGTATGAGAAGGTATACAGCCGGAGGCCCCTCAGTTGGGCAGCGTGTGACATATGTTTCAGCACCTTTATCCCTGTGTTGTGGAATGTTTGAGGTCCTTCCGAGTGCTGCAGGTGTCAGGTTAGGTACATTCCAAATGTGGCGTTGTACCCAATCATTGGTCTGATGTGTGAAGAGTAATGGGGTACAATGATCTCCCCTGATGTGGATGTGAATCCCTTCATGACCAGGTGGGCACAGTGGAATGTCTTCCCAACCACATTGGCAATGTGAGTGTCGAGAGAGGTTACCGACAGGTTTGGTACCCATGTCCCTGATCACGTCCACCATGTTTAATGGATTACTACCTATGTGGTAATTCGGGGTGAACATGTCTTTCCCAAAGGGTAGGTCTATACCTTCCCTGGCATGTAGCTTCAGGCCATGGCTCTGGCACCAGTTATCCATTTCTATGAGACCCCAGGTGGATGTCCGTGTCTGATGGGGTGTTGAGTATGGTGGCTGGTGTGCAGTCATCTGCATACCTTGTCTGCCACAATCCCCCTATGTTTGCATGCACATCGGAAAGTTGAATGCCGAACAGGAGGGGGCCCAGGACTGAGCCCTGTGGCCCACCACTCGGGACCAGCTTGGAGTCTGACATGGCACCAGGAACACTAACCCTGTGGGGTTTGACCTCCATCCAGTTGGCAAACCATCGTGTGACATATGTCTCTATATCTACGCTGGTGAGCCTTTCTATGATGCCCACGTGGAGTGTGGTTTGAAAGCTCCCGCCAGGTCATGGTAGTCTGTGCAAACCGACGTACCCCCATCAATGGCCTTAGTGACTCCTCCAAACAGGTCAACCAGGTTCGGGAGGCAGGATCTGCCCTTGACTAAGCCGATGTGGGTATGTTCCAGGATTTGCCGTACACCAATGTCTTTATTTATGGGCTCCAGTATGGACCTCTCCATAGCTTTGCAGACAAGGCTTGTCAAGCTTATTGGGCAGGGATGTACAGAGTCCATAGGAGCACTACCCTGGTGTAGTGGGACCACAGTTGCCGTATGCCATCCATCAGGTACGTAGCCCGTAGTAAGGATAAGATGAAACAGCAGCCTTATGTGCGGGGTGAGGGCCTCATTGAGGTTGTGTAGCACACAGCCGGGGACACCATCTGGTCCCATTGATGCTGTGTTCATTGCTTAACAGATATCAGCTCTCTCCTGGGCATATGGGATGTTTGGGAGGCTAGACTCTGGTGGGATGGATACGTCCCCTCTTGGGGGGGGAGGGTAGATGTATGCACGGAACCTGTCTGCTGGTTTTTTGGCAATGTCTGTGGGTTCAGTGATCATTGTACCATTCTGGAGTAATTCCGAGCATAACTGTGTGCTTCCACCCATGTTCCTACCATAGCTAAGGAAGGCCTTATGGTTGTCTTATGTGTCCTTTGCAAGTCCAGTCCCACAGGCGGCCTTGGATGATTGTATGAGTGATCGTATGTTAACGCCGGTATTAATCAGTGATGCCTTCCCTGGTACTGATATTGCTCTGTCATGTAGTAGCTTTCAACTCTTGTTGTACAGTTTGTCAATGGCTGGGGTCCACCAGACCATGTGCCTGCCTTTGGTGGACAAGGTCCTGATGTTATCAGGGATCGCTTGGTGCAGACATTCCTGGGGGTGCTCATAGAAGGCATTTGTAAGGGTTTCAGCAGTGTGGCCTGTGTTTACGACTGGCATGGAGGCCTTGTAGGGTACCACACCAGTCGTATGATGTGTGTGGTTCGCTGTGGAGAGGTCTTCACTGTGGTCTCCCATGCCGGTGTTGGTTGCAGGATGCGGATCTCCAGTGAGTTCACTATATGGTCTGACCTCACCGTTGAGGGATGTACATCCTGTGTGGAGCATGTCGTCCCCATGTGTGATGATCAGAACTAATATAGGTCCCCCCCTTGTGGGTATGGTGCATGGTTGTTCCACAGCATTCAGGTGTATGAACACCTGGAGCCTTTGGTGTAGGGTGTTGTGTCCTGGGTAATGTTCCCGGTCTATGTATGGGTGGTTGATGTCACCCAATATGACGGTGTTGTGAGAGCATTCATACTCACCAGTGTCTTCAGGAAGGCTGTGCAGGTATCCTGGGTTTGGGATGGTGGTCTGTAGCATGCAACAAACTGTAGGGCAGTCCTACCCATGATTAATTGCACCTGGATATTCCCCGCTGCTACGTGCATTTCTGCCAACCTGGAGGTGTGTGTATCCTTCATGGAAATGGAGACTCCCCCTCCTTCTGTGTTAGGTCCGGGTTATGGTCCTGAACGCGTGATATGGGGTATGACCTGATAGTGCTGGGGTGCTCTCAGCAGCCCTGAACAATGTTTCAGTCACAGCACTGACATCGATGTCCTCCATACTGAGGAGGGCATTTGAGGGCATGCAGCTTGGGTGTAGACCACTGGCACTGAGCAGTATTACCCTGTCTGTTCTCCAGGTTTGTAGTGTAGGGTGGTAGGTTTATCATTCCAGCCTTGCCTGCAGTGGGCACTGTGGGGGTGGCAGGTGCCTTAGCCAAACCCTTGAAGACCAGGGGCAACAGGTGCGAGCCATCCCTTGCGAAGGGGCGTGGCGTGCCAAGCATGTCATCCCAGGTATGAGGAATTTGGATCCCCTCAGACTGACACCGGTAACCAGGCACATTATCAAGGGTGACCACTTGGAGCCAGTATAGTGGCATCATACTTGATGAGGGTGGGATACTGCCCAGGGTCAGGGACATGCTGGCCTGGGCTACACAATTTGAGAGGCCCTCTATGTCTCCTTTCATGTATCCCAGGGTGGTATGTCTCCGGTCGTTGACACCAGCATGGGCAATGACCGCGTCATACTTGTACATGCTGCGGAGTGACCTGAGTGCGTGTGTTATGTGGCGGATTCCAGCGCTCGACAGGCAGCCTACTGTGATCATTCCCTTGTTCAGTCTGGTGGGTGGGACGTCGGTGTGTCTGACAGTGGCGTCACCCATTACAAGTGTGTCTGGCATTGTGTGTGTTGCCTTTGGGGCTCTGACTGTTTAGCACACTGATGTTGAGAACTATGTGTTGCATGTCCTATGTCTTGTGGAGGCAGTTGCTTGGGTGTCTGCTTCAGAGGACTCATTAGGTACATGACATGTTTTAACAGTGCCTCCAGGTATGTCTTAGTGTGTTCATGTGTTTGATTAGCATTTGCGATAGTTACATGTGACACTGGGTTTGTGGTGTGCATGGTGTCCTTCCCCTCCCGTTTGGTCTTGCCGGACATGGTTTGAGAGAGCACAGCCCCCTGTCTGGCTATATAGTTGCATCTCTCACATGTATTATGTTTAGTGGGGGAGGTGCGGCTTGTCCGTGTCCATGAGGCACCTGTAACAGTGCCCCAGGACACCCAGATTCACCATCTGAACAGGAGAGGTCGCTAGCAATTGACCCTTTGACATGCCAGAGAACGTGAATGCATTTGCTGTGTAACTGGGTCAGAAGGCACCTATAGGGAAGTGGGTACACAAGGGGATTCTAGGCCAGTGTAGTACTCCATTTAGTATACATGTACTTTAGCTATGTAGGAATACTATGGGAGCAGGTGCAGAGCTTTTGTGATATAGAGAACAGACAGTTGAGATTGCAAGAAGAGAGGTTATACGCGTAAACCTGTGGAGCATGGAGCCAGATATAGTGTAACGTTGCTTACACGGTACATGACACACATGTGCACACATATACTGCACCTGACACCTGTGGTCGGTGCCACAGGCTACGGTGGACAGAGACATCACATACATGGCATGACACAGTACAGGTATGGTGACATTCTGCAGGTGTCATACGCAGTGTGCTGGCAACTGACCGCAGGTGTCACCTGTCAGCTGTGGTGCACAGTGTGCAGCAGTTGGATGCTGTACCAGTACAGGAATATGTCCGCAATTGTGGTGCATACACCTCTATGGCACACACCCTATTGTGTGCAGATGGGGACATCTGTCTGTGTGGTCAGCACCCTCACAAGACAATGCACCCATGCGCCATGTCACAGGGGGTGGTCTTGCACAGGTGGCCAGTAAGGCTCACAAGTATGGCATTGACAGGGCTGTACAATGCAGCACCAGTACGGGATGGTCACCCTGTGTGGTCAGTGTCCAGTCACAACACTATATCTGCATACACCCTCACAACAGGCAGCAGACATACACACATGTTGACACACTGACATGGTGGTGACCACACATGTCTACACGGAGGGATGACGTGTTGCATGTACTGCACCATCCACATCCATGCACCCCACACTGAGGTATGTACAGATCTCTACCATGGTGTACAGTGATGTGTGGCACGTGGCACATAGTCCCCCCGATCTGTGGCATACATGGGCACACATTCCTGCACACATGTTGGTGCTAGGAATGCCACACCAGCTATATGGGATATGTGCAGGCGTGCAGCTGTATGTAGTGCATCCTGCGTACCACCACTGTATCTGGCAGCTGTGCCAATATTTGCACTTGGGAGGTGGTAGGGGTTACAGCGGCCATGTGACATATGGTCGATGACGCATGGCCGATGGGTATGCATTATGGCAGCGCTGTCATGTAAAGGCGACATAGCAGACTGTATGCACATGGCAGGGTAGGATGGTGTGTGACACACCTGTGACCAGCACCTGCACACATGCATGTGGACAGGTGTTTAAACACATGGTGTACACACATACTGCCATGTGTGCTGTTGCTATGCCACCATATGATGGCTCCCATGATGGGTATGCATGTTGTAGGGGGTTGCAACTGTGTTATGGACACCGGACACCGCTCATGCATGGCTGCACCGTGCACAGTACACGTGTCACATGTATCCCCTGTTGCCATGTGTGTATGCATTGCTACGTTGTGACATGTGTGTCGACATACATGGAACATGGACTGTGGTATGGTATCACAGCTGTCACAGGCAAACTGTACAAGGGTATGTGTCCCAGTGAACACCGCTACACCCTGTAGGGGGTGCATACCACAGACATGTGTCCACCTTCCCTTCATGTGTGTATTACCGCATACGCCTGTGTTATACATGTGGTACATCACAGGCTTCGTATGTGTCCTGTGTGCAGTCCATGTACACAGCCAGGAAATCACATATATGACATATCCGGACATTGTTTCACTGTGGTACAGCTGCAGTCATGTGTCATATCTGTGTCAGGCCCGTGGTATGTGTGGAGCACGCCTGTCCATGTATACCGGTATGGGTGGACTACATCACACCTGTGGGATCATTGATAGTACATGTGTACTCTGCACGACGGATGTACACCGCCACATAGACTTGTGGACATATGTCACATGCTGTTGCTGGACCGTGAGGCATACTGCTGCACCGATGACATGGTGCTGGCATGGCAGCTACAGTGTTCACTGCAGTGTGTACATGTTCAGCCTGCACCCATGACACCTGTGCTGTCATCTGTGTGTGTACGTGTAACTGCATGTGTGTCCACCCTGTGCATGTGTACGGGTTTACCTGGCCGTGACTTGCGGTGTGTGCACTCCGTCTGCATGCCGGATGGCGCGTAGCACATACTACGTGTGTGAGCATGGCCGGGATGCTGTTTTGTGGGTGGACACACACGACGGTCCACATTCTGCCTTCCATGATTTCACCCCATGTGTATGCATGTCTGCACTGTGCAGATTCTAAGTGTCTGAGCATGCCCAGTAAGCAGCTGTGTAGATGGACACACAGTACAGTGCACACTGCATCCGTCTGCGTTGATACCCCGTGTGCATGCCTGTTTCCCCTTCGCAACTGCCACGTCTGTGGCATGGCCGGGTTGCTGTTGTGTGGGTGGACACACACGGCGGTCCACATTCTGCCTTCCATGATTTCACCCCATGTGTATGCATGTCTGCACTGTGCAGATTCTAAGAGTCTGAGCATGCCCAGTAAGCAGCTGTGTAGATGGACACACAGTACAGTGCACACCACGCCCGTCTGCGTTGATACCCCGTGTGCATGCCTGTTTCCCCTTCACAACCGCCACGTCTGTGGCATGGCCGGGTTGCTGTTGTGTGGGTGGACACACACGATGGTCCACATTCTGCCTTCCATGATTTCACCCCATGTGTATGCATGTCTGCACTGTGCAGATTCTAAGTGTCTGAGCATGCCCAGTAAGCAGCTGTGTTAGATGGACACACAGTACAGTGCACACCGCGCCTGTCTGCGTTGATACCCCGTGTGCATGCCTGTTTCCCCTTCGCAACCGCCACGTCTGTGGCATGGCCGGGTTGCTGTTGTGTGGGTGGACACACACGATGATCCACATTCTGCCTTCCATGATTTCACCCCATGTGTACGCATGTCTGCAGTGTGCAGATTCTAAGTGTCTGAGCATGCCCAGTAAGCAGCTGTGTAGATGGACACACAGTACAGTGCACACCGCGCCCATCTGCGTTGATACCCCGTGAGCATGTCTGTCTCCCCTTCGCAACCGCTAGGTGTGAGGGCATGGCCAGTACACCATTCGGGGGTACACACTACAGTCGGCACCGATGTCTGCTACTAGGCGTGTAGCCATGGCCAATGACATCCTGCATAGCCATGGTGACCATCCAGGTGAGTCATATGTGGTTGTTATGCCACAATGACTGCCTACATCATGCACACCGGATGCCCTCTCATAGGGTATACTGTATGTGGTGCATCCCGTATCCATGTCGTGATGTACTGCTCCGTAGTTAGTTGGTATTCTCGACTGCAGCACTACCGTGTTACTGTACGCCCACCTTGGGATGGTAACATGCTGTGTGACTGCGCACTCTGTCTTCATTACCTATCGGCTGCCTTGCCTCTGCAGATGATATCACCCACCTAGGGGTATGCCTCCTGACAGTGCTGTGCTCAGTAATCTCAGTAGCGCGTTCTGTAAATACATCATGCTGTAGTGTGTTCATGTCGATAGGCGTAGGTTCGACTCCCGGCCCTTCCCTGTGTGTGTGTGAGGTGTGTGTGTGGGTGTGTGTGTTTCCAGCTATCTCTGCAGATGGACATGCTTTTAGACACTTCGCAACACATACCTTGGCTATTGTCAGCTATTCCCTTACGGATGATGTCACCCACCTAGAAGTATGCCTCTGACAGCGCTGTGCTCAGTAATCTCGGTAGCATGTTCTGTAAGTTCATCATGCTGTAGTGTGTTCATGTAGGTAGGAGTAAGTTCGACTCCGGCCCTTCCCCGTGTGTGTGTGTGTGTGTGTGTGTGTGTGTGTGTGTGTGTGTGTGTGTGTTTCCAGCTGCCTCTGCAGATGGACATGCTTTTAGACACTTCGCAACACATACCTTGGCTATTGTCAGCTATTCCATTACGGATGATGTCACCCGCCTAGAAGTATGCCTCTGACAGCGCTGTGCTCAGTAATCTTGGTAGCGCATTCTGTAAGTTCATCATGCTGTAGTGTGTTTATGTAGGTAGGCGTAGGTTCGACTCCCAGCCCTTCCCCGTGTGTGTGTGAGGTGTGTGTGTGTGTTTCCAGCTGCCTCTGCAGATGGCCATGCCTTTAGATGCTTCGCAACACATACCTTGGCTATTGTCAGCTATTCCCTTACGGATGATGTCACCCGCCTAGAAGTATGCCTCTGACAGCGCTGTGCTCAGTAATCTTGGTAGCGCGTTCTGTAAGTTCATCATGCTGTAGTGTGTTCATGTAGGTAGGCGTAGGTTCAACTCCTGGCCCTTCCCCATGTGTGTGTGAGGTGTGTGTGTGTGTGTGTGTGTTTCCAGCTGCCTCTGCAGATGAGAATGCTTTTAGACGCTTCGCAACACATACCTTGGCTATTGTCAGCTATTCCTTTACGGATGATGTCACCCACCTAGAAGTATGCCTCTGACAGCACTGTGCTCAGTAATCTCGGTAGCGTGTTCTGTAAATGCATCATGCTGTAGTGTGTTCATGTAGGTAGGCGTAGGTTCGACTCCCGGCCCTTCCCCGTGTGTGTGTGAGGTGTGTGTGTGTGTGTTTCCAGCTGCCTCTGCAGATGGACATGCTTTTAGACGCTTCGCAACACATACCTTGGCTATTGTCAGCTATTCCCTTACGGATGATGTCACCCGCCTAGAAGTATGCCTCTGACAGAGCTGTGCTCAGTAATCTCGGTAGCGCGTTCTGTAAGTTCATCATGCTGTAGTGCTTTCATGTAGGTAGGTGTAGGTTCGACTCCCGGCCCTTCCCCGTGTGTGTGTGAGGTGTGTGTGTGTGTTTCCAGCTGCCTCTGCAGATGGACATGCTTTTAGATGCTTCGCAACACATACATTGGCTATTGTCAGCTCTTCCCTTACGGATGATGTCACCCGCCTAGAAGTATGCCTCTGACAGCACTGTGCTCAGTAATCTCGGTAGCGCATTCTGTAAGTTCATCATGCTGTAGTGTGTTCATGTAGGTAGGCGTAGGTTCGACTCCCGGCCCTTCCCCATGTGTATGTGAGGTGTGTGTGTGTGTGTTTCCAGCTGCCTCTGCAGATGGACATGCTTTTAGACGCTTCGCAACACATACCTTGGCTATTGTCAGCTATTCCCTTACGGATGATGTCACCCACCTAGAAGTATGCCTCTGACAGCACTGTGCTCAGTAATCTCGGTAGCGCGTTCTGTAAATTCATCATGCTGTAGTGTGTTCATGTAAGTAGGTGTAGGTTCGACTCCCAGCCCTTCCCCATGTGTGTGTGGGGTGTGTGTGTTCACAGCTACCCTAGTAGAGTGTAGTTATTTTAGACGCTTGGCAACACATACCTTGGCTATCGGCGGCTATTCCTTTACGGACGTTGTCACCCACCTGGACGTGTGCCTCTGACGGTGCTGTGTTCAGTGGTCCACGTAGCGCATTCCATACCTGTGTCATACTGTTGTGCGGTTGGGTATGTGGGGGTGTGGTCAATCCCCATGCCTGCCAGCTGTGTGTGTGTGTCTATGCTCCCAGCCACATGGGTTCATAGGGTATGGCTTTAGAGTTTCCGCAGAACACTTATATCCTGCCACCATCTCTGTGTTTGTGGATGGTGAGACGCAGCTCGTGGACTGCCTGTGTGCCTGCTGTGGTTGGCGACCTCTGTAGCGTGTTCTCCACGTGCGCCCTGCTGTGGTGTGGTGGGGTGGTGCTGTGTACGTTACACTCACGGCCTTGCCACATGTGTCCGTCTGTATCTCTCTCGTTGTATATATACATACCTATGTTGTGCCCATAGCGCTGCTCTTGCATGGACAGCTGTCTGTCCCATGTATCGCATATTTGCACGGCTGACACATAGAACTGTGGTACGATGCATATCCACTCATTGTCCATGCACCGTCCGTATTCCAGAA
Organism: Protopterus annectens; assembly: GCF_019279795.1. Classification (NCBI taxonomy): domain Eukaryota; kingdom Metazoa; phylum Chordata; order Ceratodontiformes; family Protopteridae; genus Protopterus; species Protopterus annectens. The sequence goes on from NC_056728.1 coordinate 1,330,502,418, forward strand.
CGCCCTAGAGACATCTGCTGGATATCGTGGCAGACAGCTATCCTTGCTGTACTGACACTGTACCCATACACGCCATAAACCTTGCTTATAATTGCCATTTTATGGTGTGTGTATGTCTATCTGAGCTGTATGCATGGTCATGTGTGTGTCTCGCTATAGCCGTCTGTGCAGGTGTCGCCACTATGGGTAATCCTTGTAGACCGCTTTTTCATGTGCACTTCAGCACATACCTGCAGACCGTACTACCCCTCCTATGGCAGCGGCCTTAGATTGACCGCTGCCCTAGGCTATAGGGCTCCATGGCGCCCACCACCACAACACATGGTGCCCCCATCCTGGTGTACCTACATGACATACCTACTAGAAAGGTGGCCCTACTAGTGCGGCGCCCTAGGCAGCCGCAGGATTGGCGTATGCCTACGGCCAGCGATGAGCACATCACAAGGCATACGTTTACATTCAGTGTTTTACAAAGGCTAGGTTATAATACCAGAGGGGGACCTCATCAACTATGCTTTAGAATGCGGATTGAGATGGATTATTAGATGGAGAGTTGACCACACACCAGGGCTGAATGATGAAACACTGATTAAGCCTCTTTTGAGAAGCAGGTGGCTTAAACCCATGTAACAGGAATGTAGTTTAGGTACAGATATACAGTTAACACACATTAGTCCACTCTTTCAGTTGTTTACCACTGTATTACATTGATATGATATACATATCTTCTATATATATTGTTAGATCATTGATTGATGAGTATTAGGCATAGTACAATATCATATAATACATGTTTTAATAGGATGTTTTTGGAGATGTTAATATATGTGTGTGTAGTTAACATTGCGTCTGTGCTTTATATGCTGTGGTTAATTGTTCATTGTTTGCTGAGAAATTGACCAATGAAAGTGTAAGGAGGAATATTTAAAGCCTGGATGCTTTTATGTTATGTGTAAGTCTGACAGAGCCTACGGGTGAAAGCGCTTACTTGTCTATGAAGGAACCTTTGTATACCATTTGGGAACTGTCCTGGACAATTTCTACGTTGACTGTTTCATCTACCTATGTGTTTTTTGGATTGTGTGCCATAAGGTGCCAGCAGTTATTTTATGTTGATTAGGTGTATTCCATGGTCAATTGACATTAATCCTATTAATTCATTGAAGGATGTTCTTTATAAGTGGGAACGCCATAGTTTAACCATCCTATGACCTTCCTAGTTGAAGTTGTTAGTGTGCCATTAGTATGTGTTCCACAGGTCGCCCATTTGTTCCGCAGTATGGAAGCGAGTGATCCCCATTTTGGTGCTGGCAGATTGAGTGCTGTATACGCCGGTATTCGCACGGCGGTCTGACTTTGTATGGGGAGTGTCTACTGTAGTCCCTATCTGTATTTCCTGTGCTATGCCTTACTGCAGCTGTGTAATTCCACCAGGTTTCCAGTTATGGGTGCCATCTTGGTCGTACGCTTGTCCATCCATGGGAATTGCCTACTGGACACTGGTATAGGGCTGTACACATTTCACACCTGCATTTAGCATTATCCGGTGGATGCTTTGCATTATTAGTGGGGAGTAAGGCATGTGCTATACCCACATCCCTCCCATGGGGCGGGACAACGGATTATTTGCCAAACAACACCGAGCCCCATTTCTGCATACCCAGGATCCCATGGCTGCAACCCTCGACGGTACCCATTACACATCCTTCATGTGTGCAGGACTGGGATGTGGACGTGCTTCTATGGACTCGACAATCTGGGGATTTCTGTTCATATGTCCTGCATTTCATGGAGACTTGTCATCAACTTTAAACACGCTGGTGGTGCATATGTCTAGCTGTGCCGTAGTCACGGCTGTCACTTCTGGGTCGATCGCAGCTGGTTGATATTGCGTACGGATCAATTTTTGGGGTCCTACAATGGACACCAATGTGCATATGTAAAGTGTAGAACTTGTTGGACTGTCTCCATCTGGCCAGTGGTTTTGACTGCTGCTGTATGTTCCCCAATCGCGGATGTCTGTTTGACTACCCATATTATGTAGTGTTAAAACCAAGTTTTCAAAATGAACCCAAATGGTGTAAATCCAAAGATGCAAGTTAGCAACTGCTTTAAATAATCCTCAGAAGTCCCAATAGGAAAAATTTGCCACTTTATTGTCAAAATAACACCACCAAAACAGGTAGATCACGAGCGCTTTCGCCCGGTCTTACCAGGGTTTTTCAAGTGTAATTAGCTAAACCAATAACTCTAGCTTTTATAGCACAAGTGCGTTCTCTTAATTAACTAATTGATTAAAATATCACCATATTATAAATAAATTAAATCCACTTCTACAAGCATTAAAGAGACAAATACATATTTAAAAATGCTCCACACAATAAATGCATTGTTAAAATGTATGTATAAAACTTATATGAATTCAAACAAAATTCATTCTTTATGTTAAAAGTTGTTTGTGAACCATTTGAACCAAATAAAACATCAGTACCATGGTGATATTTTAATCAATTAGTTCTATAAAAGCTAGAGTTATTGGTTTAGCTAATTACACTTGAAAAAGCCCGGTAAGACTGGGCGAAAGCGCTCGTGATCTACTTGTTTTGGTGGTGTTATTTTGACAATAAAGTGGTGAATCTTTCCTATTGGGACTTCTGAGGATTATTTAAAGCAGTTGCTAACTTGCATCTTTGGATTTACACCATTTGGGTTCATTTTTGAAACACTTGGTTTTTGTAGCACTACATTGTGTTTGCTTGGTGCTCTCGGTTTAGGACCTGGTGGGTCCTTTTCCTAGTTTTTTCTTGGTAAACTGTTCCTTTCTTCTTACCCATATTATGTATTACTTGGCCTATCTATATCCATGTTCCAGTAAGCGAAAATACAGCAAACACTGAGTCCTGGTCATCTTCATAAAAGACATTCTTGAACATAAACCATGCCAAGATAGACGATGACAAAAACGATACACTTCACAGTCATAGGATACTGAGCTCTTTCACCCACTAACATGGGGCAATGTCGGAGTATGAGATACATTAGATAGTCGTCCCTTATATACTTCCTTCAGAGTCAGTTTAAAGTCAACTAATTAATAGACTTGCTCATAGTTCAGTGGACCGTGCTCCAAGTCTTGATGATAAAGTGACATGTAGAACTCAGTGTTGCATACATTACTGAATGGAAACAATGATACAACAACGATGTGTTAATATAAATACAATATTGGTCAATACCATCAGTATATTGAAACATAGTTGATAATTGTTGTGAGTAAACCTTAGAATGTAGTGTGTTGGTAATGCTTTTGTATATCAATGTGTATAATTGTTGCATTAAGATTCCAAATCATGGAATAAATAAGTACAATTACATGCATATTTTGTATAAATATGAATGCAAATAAGGGTCACAATGTTAAATATGAATATGACTGTATTATTACTATATCAATATGATATGGACTAAACTGTAGTTGTTTACATCTTGTTTTCAGGTGACAAATCTATGTCCATGCATCATATATACGGGCCGTCGGACTGCTGTGTGTAGATATATACATGTGAACCCCTCGTTTCATACCTTGCTTTGTTACTGTCTGTGAATTACCTGTGTACACACATCAATTACCATGCCATACCTTTCCACTGTACAGGTTCGGGCATGGTGTATGGCTGGTTGGCCCTTAATGTTGCTGTGTGTTACATTGACCTGTGTCTATCTGGCAATTCGCTGGCGTGTCATGTGAGACCTTCTTGCTTCTATAGGGACATGATCCCGTAATTGTGACGTGCTTCCACTGGCCATATATTTCTCTGTCGTCTGTGATCTGTGTGTAACCAGTCCTTTTAGGACACTTTCTATTGTTGTTCTTCTTTGGTTACATATATGAGTACTTTGGTATGTTGTGCTATTATTGTGTGTGGAGCATTTCTCCACGGGCCTCTGCTGACACTGGACATATATCCATCTAGCCTAGCCCGGTCAACAAGTGTGAGCCCACTGAACACTTTTCGTATGGGGGCACCTTCTGACAAGTGGGTCGAGTTACAGATGCATAACCGTCGTCTATCCATACTACTAATGCACACATTATTCTATCCACATTCTATGTTTGTCTTATCACATAGCGTTTCTCACTATTTCTAATGGTACTTTACATGGCATTGCCCGATTCCATACTTTCAGGGGCTGACAGTTTTGAGACATGTATGATTGACGTGGAGGACACGGCCTTAACATTCCCTGCTGTGAGCGGATCACACACGCACACGCGCACTTGCATTTCCTAATTGTGGGTTACGCGCAGGCGCACATGCATATCCGTATTCTGGTTACATATGTTTACTGGGTCTGTGTGGTTACATGGCCTGTGTTAGTTGTGACTGTTCCGGTAACATATCTCTGATCCGGTTGACAGACGTGTGTGGAACGCACTTTCACCTTTACACATGTAACAGTCTTTGCGGCATGGACGCATTACGTACACGTGCACATTTATATGTTCTATAGTCGTAATTCAAACAGGACTGCATTCACGTTTGCCGGTTACTGTGACCACTACACATTAGCTGTTCGGTCTCATTTACATGCATACCCATGGTACTTAGCTAAATTTACATATCCCCGCCCCCCCCCGCACTCACGTACGTCACAGGCATCCATTCTCCTGCTGGGAAAGGTGCGGTACTACATGTTAAACATTCCTCATTCCCTCCAGCTCATGGCCCAGGATGCATATGTCATGACCGCAGGGATATTCAGATCACAGGGGCTTATATCCTCTACGCATACAGGCCTTCGATTGTCAGGGTGTTCCTGTGGTGCTTTGGGTTTGGTCTTGTCCGCCTAGTGTACGGAACTGCCCTGACCATGTACGAATGTCAGACGAGTCACATGGGCACGGTTTGTCCGTGTCTATGATACCATACCCCCCCCATTATTCCTAACCGTGTGCGCTGATTGGCTGGCGTGCCCGTTGTAGATCTTGTTATAGTAATTGCACACTGTCTGGTCAAACGGACCTATTTCCATTACTAAACCTCTGTATTTATAACCTGTATCGCTATATTACATGGGTTTAACATTGCGTGATGGCTTCCACTGAGCCACGGACATGTCCGTTGCTTAGTTTGGGGCAGTCCCGCTCTGCTACACACATTTAACATGGCGGAACAGGTTGTACAGCTCAGCAACGGGGACATCGGGCTCTCCGTCGCTGTTTAGTATTGAATCGCTATGTTGACATTATTTCACATAGCGTGACAGTGTTGACATTGGTTACGGACATCTCGCGCAGTACGTCCGCACCGCCGCGGGTGCTGTATGTCTGCTTTGGGTGGCGGACAGGCATTATGCTGTGCCATTATGTCTGGGAATATATGGTTTCTTTCCATAGATGATATAGCATACTAGCAATGACCTGCGTCTGGGTGTGGGTACTGTAGGTGTGGCCTTAGATCAGGTGGTGCCCTAGGCAAAAGGACTCCATGGTGCCCCCACCACATCACCCGCTACCCCCATCCTGGTCTACCTACACCAAATAAAGGCTGGAAAGGTGCCCCTAGCAGAGCGTCGCCCTAGGCAGCTGCCTACTTGGCCTATGCCTAAGGCCGGCTATGTGTGTGGTCCCTCGTGCGTCAGCCTCGGGAACACACCACGTCTGCCGTGGGTATGTCTAGCATCACCCACATCCAGGCGTGGTTTATTGCTATGATGTTCCATGTGTACGGACATGTGTGTTTGGACAACATACATTAGCTTCTGCTATTGGCATACAGTGCTGTGGGTGGTGCCGGTTGCCATACATATGGCTTTCTCAAAAGCCGACTTCACACTTCTAAACGCTAGTGTGGTCTCCTTTAAGGCCCCTGAGCCAGTGGTAAACATTACTCAAGCCACTGAATCACTTACATATGCCTTCTACCAGCCCCTACAGGACTGCATGGATCAGGCAGTCCCTTACACAACTGTGACTCTTTGTACCAAAGCCAAGCATCCAGTCTGGTGTACCCCAGCCATACACAAGCTCTACAACGAAAGGAGGTAGCTACTACAAGACAGAGCAGAATCCTTGTAAGGTATGACACCCTTGCTCATTATATGTGAAGAACTACAAGCTCTCATGACATCATCTGGGGCAAATCCGACAGATATATCACCAAGGACTCGACAGACAATCATACGGCCTTCTTTAGCTATGTTGGACACCTGGGAGGACACTCCCAGATATGCTCGGACTGGGTTCAGAATGATGTGAAGTTTACTGAACCTACACACATTGCCAACATACTGGCTGACAGGTTTGGTGCAAACATCTCCCCCTCCCCCCACATGGAGAGATATCTGTACCAGAGGATTATGGCCCCTGAAACATCTGTAATGCACAGGTGGGAAATGCTCTCTCCAAGGCAGTAAACACAGCATCCATGGGACGGGATGGTGTCCCGGCTGTGTACTCCATGAACTCAATGAGGAATTAGACCCACAGTTAGGACGGCTGTTTAATCTTAGCCTCACCTCAGGTAACGTACCCAAGTTGTGGTGCAAGGCGACTGTTGTCCCACTTCACAGGGGCGGTGCCTCCACTGACCCTGGTAATTACCGTCCCATTAGCTTGACAAGCCTTATCTGCAAAGCCATGGAGAAGGATCATAATGGAACTCATAGATGAAGACATAGGGGACTTGCATGCTTTGCATCCAACCCAGTTTGGCTTGGTCAAAGGCAGATCATGCGTTTTAAACTTAGTTGACTTTTTAGGAACAGTCACCGAGGCCATTGATGAGGGTCAGGCAGTCCATACAGCCTACCTCGATCTGGCAAAGGCCTTCAACACAATACCCCCCTCAGGTATCATTGATAAACCCATCGGCTTGGATGTGAACCTGTACATTGCAGGATGGGTTGCAAACTGGCTAGGTGACAGAACACACACAGTCATAGTTGCTGGCACCATGTCAGACTCACAGCCGGTCACAGGCGGTGTCCCACGGGGATCAGTCCTGGGTCCACTCTTTTTCAGCATCTACATTTCCAAAGTACAAGCAAACACAGGGGGGTTATGGCTGACAATGTTTGCAGATGACTGCGAACTGGGTGCCATAGTGGGACACACATCTGACACAGATATCCTTCAGAAGGGCCTCACAGATATGGATATCTGGTGCCAGGGACATGGCCTACAGCTAAATGCTGGGAAATGCATAGTCATACCCTTCGGGAAGAACAAGGTTACCCCTAGCTGCCATATAGGTGGCAAACCACTGAGCACAGAGGGAGTTACCAGGGATCTGGGGACCCAGGTTGTCAGTAACCGTTCGTTCGACACACACGTTGCTAACGTAGTTAGGTAGACCTTCTACATTGCCCACCTGATCATGCAGGGATTCACATCTAGATCAGGGGAGGTCATCGTCTCCTTGTACGCATCACTCATTAGACCTATGATTGAGTACAATGCCCGCTCGAAGGTATCTGACCCGACACCTGCAGCAGCTGGGAAGGCCCCATAAGTTCATCGTCAAACGGATGCAGGGTCTCAGGAATATGTGTTATGCTGCCCGACTGAGAGGACTCCTGCTCCATTCAGTCACATACCACTTGCTCAGTGGTGACCTGTGCCTGACATACAAGGCCATGTCGACCCATATTTGATGACTATGCTTCACCTAATGAATCTACATCCCTCAGAACCACAGGGCAGGTGACGTGAACCTTGACACGGTCATTAATAGAATGTGCTGGAGGGACAGATTCATCACCCAGACACTCACTATGCTGTGGAACAACATCCCAGTACATGTGAGGCAGAGCACCTCGCTGGCCTTGTTCGAGGGGGATCTTGACCAATGGATGGGAGATTGCAGATATACCCCAGGGATTACTTCAATGTCACTGCTTGACAGAGGTACAGCAATATAATAGGCATTGTTTTCTTCGAACTGGAGGGGTGGCAAAGGCAACATAACTATGGGCTAGGGTTATAGCTGCCCTTGGGCGGATAGCCTACTATGTACCTATGGACCTATGAACCTATGTTCATAGTTTGTCCCATTCACACTTGTCTATCCCCTGTCCTCATTCGTATGTGTATATTTCTGTGGCACATGATTGAACTATGTATTACCTGCAGGTATGCTGTGTACAGTGCACATACTGATTACAGTGTTGATTACATGTTGATTACAGTGTATCTGTGTACCTACCTCTGTGATACTGAGGACTACCACACATCCTTCACAGCATTACATGCATATGTCCATACTATTATTCGTTGGCCTGTGGGGGGTTGTCAGGGCAACGGTTACACGTGTCCCTGTTTGTGCACACATCATGGTGGTCTTTGACCAGCCTCCGTTGCTATCGTGGGATGGACGGTGGTGTTGGTGTGTGTTTGGGTTGTGTTTCCACTGCTGGTATATCTGTGGGGGGTGAGGATGGCACATGTCTCTCTATGCAGGGGAGCCCCATCCTGGACATTTGTGTCATGCGTCAACACTTGGCACATGCCATATGTCCTGTGATATTCCCACAGTCGTGTATGCCTTCCTGCATTACTACTGCATGTTACTGGCAGTTTGTATCTGGTACGCATGGCTATTATGTTGGATAGCTTAGCCTATTCCCATGCTATGACATACCCATTCATCCAGGCATATACATGTTATTCCATCCTTTGCATTGGCCGTGGGTGTTTGGCCATCTGGCAACGCTATTCTCAACGTGTGATGTCCCACCTTCACCTTCTGTGCATGTGGCACCCTGTTGGGGCGTCCTGCTTGGTGGGCAGATGTTCCGCCATATGTGTTGTGTTTGACATGTCTGCATAGCTAATCATCAGTACGGTGGCTGAACATACTGCCTTGTCCAGATGTGTACAGTTATGGACACCGTGGCGTGCGAATGCCTATGGGGCTTCGACAGGTCCATACCACATGCGGGATGTACACATTCTGCCGACACATTCACATGCAGCCATTTGGATATCAGTACCTGAGGTGGGATGTTGACATGTGGGGTACATATTTGCCCGCGTGGCACTGCCTAGGGCAATACTTCATACTACATTTGAGGTATACCCATTGTGTGTAGGTGCAGCTGCAAGGCTGCTAGCTGGGTTGGGTGCACGGTCGTACATGGGTGCGGGTTACGTGCTATGACGGGGCTGTTGTGTATTACATTTGCATGCATGGGTTCTGCTTCTGGATATTACGCTTCGGCATACGCCGTCCTATGTGTATGCGATGGGCACATTGCTGGGTGTAGTACATGTTGCTAAGCACATGTTTGTCTGTGTTTAGCGTATCTGGTTTCCTTCTGGTTGTTATATCGACACGGCTGCCCGGCTGTGTACTCTCACTACTGCTGGTGACCATGCCCATGGGGCTACTTGTGTGTAGGTGCGGCACACTGACATGCTGCGGTACACCTTCACTGGGTATGCCCACTGACAGTGCATTGCGTGACGGACATGGTATTACGCGTATCCTTTGTTCCTTGGACGGGTACAATTTGGACTTCGTGGGTTAATGTTTGGTTCTCCGTTTTGTGTGAACGGGTACTATGTTGCATACTCTGCGTATGTTTCATTATCCACGGACCCTGGCTGGTGCGGTTACTATTGCAGGCGGCCTGTGACAGTCAGCACTTTAGGTTGCTCATTGCCTGCCGGCTTGGCCACGCCTACGGGTGCATCCTACTTGGGCTCGCACACGTGCCCTCTGCACGTGTCTGTGGTTGCGGCGCACACTCATTACTATGCATGTGGCGCTGCTACGCCGATTATACACTGCACTGCCGGCGCAAGCCTTACACCGGCCTTGCGCCGAGATTCATGAATCCCGGGGACAGTTTAGCATGCAGCAATAGACTGGATTGAGACAGTAACAACCAAGTAATGAATGAAGAGGTTTTATGTAAAAAGGTTCAAATAGTCAAGTTTTTTTTTATTTAATTTTGCTTTAATTACCATTTGTTAACTGGGATAGAATACTAATCTTGTTGAACCATTTTATGGCTCATCATGGGAAACTGGAGTGCTAAGTAATAGTAGACAAAATGTTTACAAGGCAGATGAAAAAAATACCAATACAATACTAAGTATACAGAAACATTACAACAACATTGTAGAAGTTTGTCTAACATCATGGGAGACTGTCTAATATAATAACAGTATGTAAAAACTTTATAAAACTTGCTAGAAGCCTGTATAACAAAGCAGGAATCATTCTAATATCGGGATATATACAACCCTGTTTATATAGTCATTTTAGGGTAATTTTGGCTATAGTGACAGATAAAAATGCAAAGAGTTTGGCAGAGGAGAGGTAGAATACTGAGCAGAATACGATACTTGTAGGTGGGTGCTGAGAAATTGAGTAAGTGATGGAGAGTATGATGGAGACATAGTACAGAAGAGGATAAAGGACAAAAAGAGGATAGCAACAGAGATTACCTAGCATGAATGTCTTAGCATTAAGTTACAAGGTGAATGTTGGGAGGTAGGACAAAGTAAATGTAAAACTTAAACTAACAGCTGACATTAATGTATAAGATATTATTAAACCAGCAAAACAAGGACATTCAAACAACTACTGGCAATAAAACAAAGCCGTATCTGCTGTAATAAAATGGTGCCCATCACATTCCTAAGAAAACAACTGAAACTTAGAGGCATAACTCTCAACCTCTTAGCACAAAATATCTGGACAAAGCCAAAAATAACCAGGGCACAAACCCCCCCAAATAGGGACAAATATTAAATATTGCTCTTATAAACTTAGAAAGTTGATAGAATAAAAGGCATTGTGTTACCATACATTTTCTGAAGGGTCTGAAGTCTGAAACTCAAATGGCTGTCATTATTTAGTGAATTCAGTCCTCACTAATTTGTCACAAAAATCTAGAAACTCACAAATTTGATGAGGATCAGACCAAAAATATCAGGCAAAAATATGGACAGTTGAGAGGTATGCTTAAAGGGAAAATTGGCAGGATAAAGTTCTAAAATTTTTCAAAGTATCTAAATGCCAAAAGATGCATCCTCAAAAACTTATATGCAAGTATTAATAACTCAAATTTGCTGGATGCAGTCTTCCATGAGATAATTACAAGGGATCCATATGGATCCCTGAACGGCAACATCACAGAAACAGATTCGGTCGAGCATACTTGGGCGAAAGTGCTTTTCACAGAAGAAGCACTTTCGTGTAAGTATGCCTGTTGCGGAGATCGCACTACAGTGGGGATAAGGGAAAATTCCCTTTTCCCCACTGTAGGGTGACCTCGGAGTGAGAATATTAAAGTAGGGGGTGTGGGGTACAGGGGGGCTTGCCCCCCTGCGAAAACATAAATGTAATTTTTTTTTTAGCACACACTTTAACGAAAGTGCTTTTTCGGTGAAAGCACTTTTATTAAAGTGTGTTCGGGGATTGTGGATTTGGACTATTGAACTTTCGTTCAATAGTCCTAGATCCAATTACAAAGAAGGTTATAATAGAGGAAGCTATCATACGACTGCTGTTTGATGCAGAAAAGTGCTCTCTGTATTGTTTGAATACTTATTTGTAAGGCATCCAGAAAGTGTCCAAAAGGGAAGTGGCATCACCTAGAAACTGAAATGAAAAAGAAAAATCAAACAAAGGTTCCAAAAAGTCAAGCATTATGTCATGGAAGCATGCCTACAATAAAACCAAAAAAAAAATAACAGTAGCCAAATGGTCTTTTAAGATGAATTTGCAGCAGCCAAAGGCAAATCTGACATATATCATGCAGATGCTTAATGCAAGACCATATCAAGCAAATAAACAGCAAACAGTACCAAAGACCTCAACAGCCATTTGCTGCCACTCTCTGACTGTTCAGCACACCACTACTGATTTAGTACTGCACTTTTCAACAGTTCCTGAAATCACTTCAGAGCAGTAATTGTATCTGAGCATAATACCTACTTCCAGTCAAACAAAGCCTTTTAATATCTGTCAGTACATTTACATTCATAATTTTTATTCATTGGTTCTCTTGGTGGAGCAGCAATTCTGCTAACTTCTTATAAAATATACAGAATAGTTTTCAATGTCAAAGAAATTCCTGAAAAAACTGGCATTGTTTAGAGAAGCTAAGCCATTAATTACTTCCAACTAATAAGGAGTTATAACTCCTGACAAAGGGCTCATGCCAGCTCAAAAGCTCGAATAATTGCAAAACCTATGTTGGTTCAATAAAAGATATGACATCACATTTGTGTTCCAGTGTCTTTGTGTTTTCTGCTAGTGGACCAACATGACATTTCTTTAAATTTATTTTCTTTCCTCATATATGCACATTTTTCAACCTACATGGTAATGAGAGCTACTGTCACTGGCTCGGTAGTGCCAATATCTGTCCCCTGTCCTGGCTATTTTGACACCTTGCAAGCCTCCTCTTACTTGGTGGAGGGCAACTGGTTGGATCCATAGCTCTCTCTCTCCCAGGATGCCAAGCTATCACTGTTCTCTGATTTATGTCCATCCCTCCTTGTCTGTTCCAGTACTCACGCTGTTGTTTGAACTCATATGGTCTGAGTTGTAGTAGTGAGGTATCCGATTATACCACAGAAATGCCCCCCTCACCCTGATAAACAAGAGAGCAAAGTTGCTGCTCTTACTGAGAATTATTGAGCTGATAAAATTGTTGCTCCTTTGTAGTCCCTCCCGCCAACTTTCCTGGGACGGAATCCCTAGTCAGACCCAGGTTAGTAATATACCACATTTGTTTCTATTTTGAATGAAATGAGCCTTCCACTTTCATAAGTTTCTGGAAAGCTGTATCATGTTCTTCCTTATCGTTGGCATATAATATTGCTTCCATAGTATATATCACAATAAACCTTTAAGAACTAAGATTAATTTATGTTCAGCATTTAGGTCACTTGGTCATGGTAGTCACAGGAAAGGCCTTAATGAGGGTTGTCACACATCTGAGTTGTCAGAGTTTTTAGTGAACATTTTGACAGATATTACAACCATTAAATGATGTTAAAAGTATTAGCTCTGAATACATTTACCTGATTTGCTTTGTTATTAATCTTTCTGATGAACAGAAATAAAATTACAATTTTACATTAAATCATTTTTTTCAAATACCAAACATGCAAAATGCTTCAGAGTATTTAATTTTCAAAGAAAAAAAATGGCATAACTAAAACCACTGGTAATTTCTCACTGCAGCAACATTTGGCAGAAAATGGAGTCTGCACTATCAGAAATTAAGTTTATCTTTCATAGTGAGGAAAATAACTGAGAAAACTGAAAGGATACAGTGTGTCATACTTCCATACATCTGCATATCATAGACAAAACAGCCTTGACAGTATTTGAAGAGGATGAAGCAAAAATAACAGTGATAAGGAAGACAGTAAGATATTATTTCAGTCATGGAAAATATCTGCTATTTATGCATTAACTATTCTAAACTAGAGACCAGGTCTTGATGGAAATAATTCATATTTCTATTTACTAAGCTAAGGAACAGAGACAGAGATTATGAATTCAGTGAGTCGCATGATTCATTGTAAAATGGCAGAGTAGTCTTAGCTATGGAAATGGCAGACATTGGGCAGATGTCTAAGAATATTAGATATGGTTTTATCTAAATCTTTGAATATATGCAGAGTAAAAAGAATTAGAATTACTCATTTGTTTCCCAACATGCAGAGTATGATCTTCTACTCAAAAACTAACACCCTCACTTCATCATTTCACTTAACAATAAACCCTTTTCACTAACATTTTTGATCATTCTGTGTCTCTACCAATGGGCAACATAGAACCCAAACTTTGTCTTCCTCATAGTCCCTCCCCTCACTTCTGCACTACGTCACTTTCATATGCCCTTCCGAATACACATATAATCAAAAAGAAATTAGACCATATTAATACCTTTGTCCTTCAACATCATCTAGACATTCTTACAATAATGGAGTCCTGGCTAAAATCCACTAACTCAAGGATACAACACGTCCTGTTTTCTTACAAAATCCTTCTCAGTGCTAGGCCTGTATAAACTGCAGGAGATGGAAAAGTAATTTTCCATAAAGCAGCCTTAACCCTATTGTCCATGCCCAAACCAATACCATCTCCCACTCAAACTCTATTAGTGTCAAAATACCTTATATTTAAGGTGCTAGAGAATGCAGCATTGCAATCAATTTAGGTATATTTTTGAGCGGGGGGGGGGGGCTAAATTATTGTGGAGTATATTAACACATTAAAATTGTCCAAGAGACTTCATCAGAATTAATTAAATATACACCACCTACTCCTTATATATCAAACCACTAAATTAATTCAATTAAAAAACACACAAATTTAAAGATACAGAGGCCAAGGGCCTTTGTAAAAATAAAAACACATCATTTTAAAACCTTCAATCTCCTATTTTTTAAAAAACATTTGATGTTAACAGAATCATTTATACCAGGTTGTTTGTCAGCTCCTAGCCTTAACTGCCACATAGTTTCTCTTTGCTCAAGAAAATCCTTGAAGGACACACCCATAATATTCTTCATGTTCTAAAACTGTGAACAAAATTTTTTATACCACTTACATTTTCGAGAATGCCCAAAATAAGGCATTGTTAGTATTTTTCGTCTTAATGCAATAATTATGTTCCTCGTTGTAGTCATTCCTATGTAAACTTCACTACAGAACGAACAAAGAGCAATATAAACTATACCATAAGTTTTACAGTTGTATGTTCCATCAACAGGAATGGTCTTGTTCAAGTGGGGTAATTCAACATAAGGTCCTTCTAAAATGAATCTACAAAAGGTACAGAAACCACATTTATACATTCCCTAACAGTGTCTCCCTGTATCAAGGTTACCTCTAGTAAGAAAATCAAACTGTAAACAATTGTTTAAACAGTAAGTATTCTTATATGTAAAGTTAGGCTTGTCACCAACAACCTGGAGTAAATCAAAGTTCCCTTGTAAAATATTCCAGTTTTTACTTATAATAGATCTTATACTTTGTCTGTCAACAGACATATCCAGAACACATGAGGTACAATAATTCCCTTTATTATTCAAATTAATATTTGCATCACCTGAGACAACTTGTTTTTTTAATATTAAACCCATACAATAAAATAGGGGGAAATCAGTAACCCTTCTTTCCCTAATCTCTACAACAAGTTTGTTTAGCAACTCAGAGGAATATCCCCTCTGTAAAACAAAGGGTGAATAAATGTAACCTCTTTTTCAAAAACTGTGTCATCTGAAATCATCTGGGACGCACGTATAAACTGTTCCTTAGGTATATTATTTTTCATAAAATTGGATGGTTACTTGAATAATGCAAGTAACCATTAACAAAAGTATCCTTTCTATGAATGCTGCTGTTAAATTTGCTGTTATATATGTCCCATGTTAAAGTAACATCTAAATAGTGGACAGTTAAACCAACACTACCCACAACAAATTTAAAAAAAATCAGAACTGTTTATAATGTCATAAAAAGCAATCACTTGATCCACATTACCTTCTAAAATAAAAGACAAATCATCCACATATCTAACATAAAAAAAAACCTTGCAATGATCCATGATAAGCCTTGTAAACAAAATTATAATCAATCAATAAATACTCTAACCCATTATTCAACATTTTCTCCATAGAATGTACATACTTATCCTGCTCCAAAATTACCATCCCCCCTCCCTTATCTGCTTTCATAAACCGAAGATGATGTAAGTTGCTTAATTACTTTAAGGCTGAATGTTGAGCCTTAGTGAGATTGTAGTATTTTACTTCAGGCTAAACCTGACTCAATCTACTAACCTCATACTGACAACAGTTCTCAAATACATGCAAAGTGTTAGCTTGTTTTTTTTTAAAAATAGGAGACTGAAGGTTTTAAAATGATGTATTTTTATTTTTACAAAGGCTCTTATCCTCTGTATCTTTAAATTATGTGTTTTTTAATTTAATTCAATTAGTGGTTTGATATATAAGGAGTAGGTGGTGTATGTTTAATTCATTCTGATGAAGTCTCTTGGAGACGAAAGCGACAATAAACTGGTCTTCGCTAACTTTTGGTGATTTCCTTTATTGTTCAGCCAGTGTGGTGGTATATAATTTTTATTGGTGCTTAGTTTGCTGCTACATCCTTTGGGATTGTTCTTTTTATAAAGTATTTCAATAAGTAGTGTACCTAAGTTACATGCTACTAAACAATAGTTAGAAATACATTCACTTGCCAACTGACATGCACATATATTTAGGAAAAAAGGTGTTAAACATATATTCTTCAATACTTTGTTTATTTTTCATGCATTGTGGTGTACTTATGGTAGATTTTACAGGTTTTAGAACAGTTATACTACAAATAAGATTGGCAATTGATACATATGTAGGTTGCTTCAATACTTGTTTAGGTATGTGGAATATGTTTTACATTGTTTACTATAATTTTTATTGTATTAAATATAATAATCTTTGGTCAGTGTATACACTTTCATGTATATTTTCACAAGAAAATCCTCATGTTAATTAACAATTCATTTACTGTAGTGTGTGACTGATCACATGGTCCAACTCTTATGTTTTGCTAGGGAGGCTGATCAGTTTGTCGATTAAGGCCAAAGTAGCTAAACCTTTTAATAAATTCTTTGTGAATATACATTGGTGTGGAGTCATTGAAATATGGTGTGAATTAGTGGGAGTTTTATAGCTGATTGACCAAGAATTAGTTTACAACTCCCTAGTGAAATCATGCAAAGACACTGGAAGCCAAATCTTACCCTTTGTAAACGGTGACCAGTTTAGATTGGCCCTCCAGAATGCTTTTATAGCTTGGATGAGGCTGTCCAGTGACCTCTCTGATTTATTGATTAAGAATTTTCTTAAGGTCTCACATTGATGAAGTTAATAGGAGGTTTCAAGCCAGATTTAAATATCTTCAGGGAGAATTAGTATTAATGCAGGCTCCAGCTGAATATGAGATCCCACACTGTGCAACAAAATGTGGGGAAACCAGGGAGGAAATATAAATATATATTTCCCACAAAGTGGATCATGAAAAAAAACTCTTAAACTGAATGAATTTGAATCTGTTTTGATTAATAATTAATTGTTGGCCATTTGTCTTTGCAAACAGGCAGTTGATAGACAGATCTCCTTAAATAAAGACCTGGTAGCCAAAAAGGCATACTCACCCCCTCCAATACTATAATGGCTTCCAAAGATTATTATACAAGGTTATATTCAGAGGAAGGAGCGCCTACCTCATCACACAAACATATTTTGGGATATTTAGATTCTCTTCCTCTTTTTCTTTTTGTTTAGGACCCAGGACTGGCAGAAGCTTTAATGCTTCCTCTCACCATTTCCTGAACTGCTAAATGTTTTGCAGCATTTGTCAAAAGGGAAATCACCTGGTAAGGATGAGACCCTTGTGGAAATATATAAATGGTGGTCTAAGGACCTGGTGGTTATCTCTTGCAATTTGGCCAGTAGGATATTAGAAATGGGCCTACCTCTCCCCCTGGTGATGATCTGTAATTAGGCATGGAACACACTCTAGTATCTACTCTTACACAAATTTCACTCCTGAATCATGGTTACAAAGTTTATAGGGCAATATTGGCAAACAGGCTTGCCAGTGAGTCACCACAGATAATACATTGTATCCAAACTGGATTTCTTCATGGTAGAACAACATCCTGCAACCTTATTAGGGCACCAGTAATAACAGAACAAGCATCAGTCTTGCATTGGAGTCTATTATTGCTGATTCTGGATGCAGAAAATGCCTTTGTCAGGGTTAGATGAGAGTTTTTTTAGGATGGTTTGCAAGAATGGGGCTCCCTGTCAAGTTTTGGATGGCGCAATGTGCAGCAGTAGCATTGTCACCTCACAGCAAGAGTTTCTCCAGTTTGATTCTCGGCTGGGGTGCCTTCTGTGCAGAGTCTGCATGTCCTCCCTGCATTCGTGTGGGTTCCCTCTGAGTACTCCGGTTTCCTCCCATGTTAGAAAGACATGCATCTGGAGTATTTCTGCCCGGGCCTCTGCTGAAAATTGGCTTTGTTCCAAGTCAGGCTTTCCCAGTTAACAAATGTTAAATAAATAAATTTATGGGTAAGGTGAATCAGTTCTCAATCTAGAACTCACCACTGTATAAATTTAAAACATTTACACTGGCTAGAACTTCCTAATAAGCTTATCTATCAACAACTCCTAATAGCACACAAAATCCTATATCAACCATCAAAAACACCTGCTCTTAGCAGCCTCCTAACTCCCTATAACAACCTGAAACAACTACGTTCTTCGGAAAAGTTACAAGTTAACACTACTAGAACTACTAACTCTGCAGGAAACCACCTATTCTCCAACTCAGTTGGCAAAATATGGAATAATCTTCCCTCACACATATCCTCTCTAGCCACTCTTCCACTCTTCAAGAAACAACTCCTAATACATCTGAACAAATTCTGGCTATGCTCTTGTACCAATCCTGACTAACTACTTCCATCTATTCACTATCATAATTCTCTAGTCATCACTACAATATTCTATCTGACTACAAATAACTTAATACCTCTATAGTTACTAGTGTTCTCTTAAAATTAAAAAAAAAAAATACCATATATATATTTTTTGGTTTAACAAGTATGTATTATACATTGAACTTCATAACACCTAACTTTGTACTGAAAGCAGCTAATGCCTTCCTTTTACTTAGGTGTTTTACTTGTCTTCTTTTTACATTTATATTACCTGTACTAAAATCACTGCATTCTTGCTTATTGCCTTTGTAAAAAGTGTTTATTCTTCATTCTTTATGTTTATTATCTTGTTTGTATCCTTGGAGCTTTTCTCCTCGGGCCTCCACTGAAAATGGACATGAATCCAGCTGGACTAGCCCGGTCAACAAATGTAAAATAAATAAATAAAAATAAATATTTGATAAAAATAGAAAAGATACACTAGTTGAGATACTTTTAAACAAATACCAGTGGAATAAAGCACTGCTAAGAGGTGTAAAAAAGCAGTTTAACTGAAGAAAAATAAATAAATACTAGACAGTAGTGGGTGCTTTCAACACCATGACAATGGGCGAAAGTTTGATTTCAAGGTAAGTGTCACATATTTGACTTCACATGTGGTTTACCTTGCCTGCTATACAATTTGCTAAGTATTTTATGTAGGCAAAACTGATAGGCCCCTGTAAGACAGGATTAGGGAGCACCTATACAGTATTCGTTGTACCTCTGCTAATAATGTCCTTTCTAAGTATGTTACTAGTACGGATATGAGACATTCATTTAAGTTCTTGGCAATTGATAGGATACATTGTAGTGTCCGTGGTGGTGATGTTAGGAATCTTACTGAGATGAGAGAAGTCAATTGAATGATTAGGTTAAGAGAAGATCAGTGCAGTGGTCTCAATGAGAAAGTCCCATTAAGACCTATTTTGAGAGGATGAAGCCTTAGAAGTTGATTGATGTTGTGACATTAGTTTTGTATTTATTTGTTTCTTAATCAGTGTAAATTGACTTTATAGTTACATATGTGTTCACATACATATACTTTTTAGATGTCACGCATGTGCTATTATTGATGCCATTTATATCTAGGTAGTTTAATATGTTTCTTATTATTTTCTTTATATATAATGCCCTCTTAGTTTTATTTTATTAATGCATATATGTGTTTATATATCCTTGATTTTATCTAGCGCTTTATGTGACTGATTCTTGCTATAATGTGACTGGTTCTTTTTTAATTCCTGTGTCTATATTTGTGGATGTTAACTTATTTTATGTAGATGGTCTGATGAAGCAGATGTGAAAGTGCTTACACTTTTATTTTTCTTTAATTAAACATCCTGTTTTATACCACTTACTGTTTTATTCCACTTGTATTTGTTTAAAAGTACACATTTTTTGATATTCACAGGGACTAAGCATGGATGTACATTTTTCCTTCTTCTGTTTGCAATTTTCCAGGAATCCCTAGCAGTGGGTTTAAGATATTCAACATTGATTGTGGTTCACCTGAGGAAGATGACCTATACACTATCTTTATATGTTGAAGAGCTTTTAGTGTATTTTAGCTGATGAGATTTGGAGATTTGGTTTACATTCTGGCTATAAAATGAACACTTCTGTAATGAAATTATACCCCTTCTCCTCAGTGCAGAAGGACTTTTCCATTCCATGTGGGATACAATAAATTCACTTGTCTTGCATTTCACTTAAGGGGTACTTTACATGCATCACTGCAGGCTACATATGATGATATTCTACATAAAGTCAATTCTTATTGTCAAAGATGGGATTATGTATGCCTATGAATGATGAAAGGGGTACACGCTATATCCTGGTACATATGTCCTTAAGTTTGTATGCTTCACATGGTATCCCCTTCACCCATTGTACTCACTTTTGGGTCAGACTGGGCTTGTGCCATAGGGAATTTGCATGCGAAAACAAAAATAAAATGGTAACACTTATTGTTTCCTCTTCTTAGAGATAGGACTGGGAATACTGGATGCAGAACTGCATGCTATGGTAGCTTGGTTTGGGTTATTAGAGGGTCATATAAGCCAAAGTAAGTCTGATATTTGATATAAAATCTTATCCTGGGTAGTTTTTCTAGGTGGCTTGTTTGAAAAGTTGACCTGAAAAAAGAAAATAAATAGTTGAGGCCTCAATGTAGGATTTTAGCAACTCTTATTAGCACTGTTTGACAAAGCTTTGCCTCTAACTCCTCCACTAAGTGAATGTTAGACATTCCCTCAATTGACAATCCACAACACTGGGGATTATGGGCTTCAAAGACAGCAAGGCAGATAAGGAGTTTTTGAAATTTACTCTTCTGGCAGCATTTACTGTTGGAAGGTTGGATTATGCCCTAAAAGGACCTCTGTGTTAAGCTTGCTCACATTAAGGAAGATTTCAGGTTGTATACAAAGTTGTGTACTGAACTGGAGACTACAAGAATGCTTAACATTAATAACAGATATTGGCTTAAATTGATTGCATGGTAATGGAGGCCAGGGGACCTTTGCCCAATCACAACGGAGTCCCTAGTTCACTGCATATGATTTTTATTGCTCCTTGGGAAACTTTGTTAAAGTAATATAGAATCTTGTAGGACAAGGAACTAAATATTTTGATTAACAGGTCAGACTGGATGAAGATAAAGGGCTGCCTCAAGATTCACCGCCAGGTCCTGCAACTTTATTATTTTTTTTTCTTTGGTTCTAAATATTTTTAGACACCAGTTAAACTATCAAAATGTTCACAGGGGTGTAGATTCACATAGCTTGAGATGTCAGTCAGAAGCTCTGGGGGTCAGGGTATACATTATTGTGTTTTTAGAGATGCCCAGAATTGTCAGAATTTAGTAAACTGTTGCAAAACATGTCTAATTTAATCTGTCCAGGGCAGGTTACAATTTCAGAGGTGGAGTTTCTATTAAGATGCACTTGAAGACCATAATGGAAACATCATATGCCAGATTACTATATTTTAACTGCTAGTTGCTAAAAATGTATTACTAAAATATGGAAATTTATATTGCTGACATTTTTTCACTGGTTTGGTTTTATTGACTAATAAGCTTTCAGCACTTGTATTAGGTTCAGAAACAATGGATACCAAGTGCAAAGCAATGAAGAAGTGGAATCATCAATCAACTTTCATTAAAAAACATTCTATTATATTTAAATCTTATATTAAGAGACTCAAATCTCAATCCCCATCTTAGCATAAACTTCCTTTACAATATTTACTGATATTATGGTTTTTATCATTATGACTATTTTGGGTATGATTATTTTTAATATAGAATGTCAGTTGATTATGTTTCTAAAAGTTTTTTTGATTAAAAAAATACAATTTTGCCAAGAAATAAAGCTCCTTCTAAAACTGCATAAAATAAATTGGATAACCAAAGAACTAAAACGGCTTTTAATAATCATGGAAGAAGCTTGACATAAATGGAAAGTAGACTCATCCAGCAACAACTGCATCCACTTCACTGTTAATAGTCTAGTTGCCCTTGTGGATCATTTTAAGCTTAGCTAATGTCCTTCAAAGGGGACAATATAACTCTGTACCGTGTGTTTGTGAGTTAAACACATTAACCATTATTAAAACAGACCACAAAATGAGAAAAGCTGCTCCTAGGATGTAGGAATTCCTTAATAAAATGTCCAAAGATATGACCATAAAAATAACAAAAGGAATACCAAGGCATGGTCTGGTCTCCACAAACTGCAAACAGTCAATAGGCAAAAACAAAGCTTTAATAAATCTGGTAAGCGCTTTCACAATGTGTCTCATTGCTTCTCCAGACCATAACAAGAGTGAAATAGACATACTTTTAAACATCAAACAGCCAATCAAACCCAACCATCTATTAGTTAATTAACTAATCAATGTGTCCCTCTTGACTTCAAGAATTGGCTTCAAGTATTGTTTGAGAATGAAAGTCAAGAGGGATATGTTGATTAGTTAATTAACTAATAGATGGTTGGGTTTGATTGGCTGTTTGATGTTTAAAAGTATGTCTATTTCACTCTTGTTATAGTCTGAAGAAGCAATGAGACACATTGTGAAAGTGCTTACCAGATATATTAAAGCTTTGTTTTAACCTATTTGACCATTTGCAGTTTGCAGTTTGCAGTTTGTGGATACCAGACCATGCCTTGGTATTGCTTTTGTTATTTTTATAGTCAAACATTAACCATTATGCCACCCCCCACCAACTGCCCTTATTAACATAGCAAAACAATGTATCAGAAGAACACAGATCCTTCCTACATATGCCCAAAAAGCCTTTTTCATTCATTCAACCACACTTCCTCTCCCCTTTTCATTACTCAATTCCACTTCAAAAGCATAAAAGACAATAACAAAGAATATCTTCTTAGCAAAATGCAAACAGATAACCACTGGCTCAGACAACTTTCTCTCCTAGTTTGTCTACCATTGTAGAGAGCACCCAGACTCCCCTCTCATTAATATCTATAACCATTATATCTCCAAAATATCCTTATTCAATCTAGAAAGCTGGCATTATAAAATCCCACTCTAAACTAGCTACCCATTCCCACTGTACATACATTTGGCCCATTTCCCTCATTCCCACCCTTGAGAAAGTACTAGATAAAATCATCTATATCCAGCTATTCCAGTACATCCAGCAATACAATCACCTGTCCCGTAGACATCATGGCCGGGCTGCAACATCACACTGACACTTTGGGTTCAATCAGATGACATCCTGCTAAACAAAGACAAAGACATCATAGCTTCATCCCTTTTTAATTGATCTGAATAAAGCCTTTGATCAAACTGATCACCCTTATGTCACAAATTCTCTGATACAAATCAGGATTAGAAGTGACTCCTGACCTTGGTTTAACAACCTCTTATACAACATGCACTTTAAAGTTGAACTTATCATCTTAGACACCACCTAGCTGATCAGCGAGGGTCATCAAGGTTCTATTTTTTCCTCCCTTCCCTTTTCAGTTTGCATTAACAAACTACCCTTAGACTATCCCCATTTCTGTACTCTCCTTTATGCAAATGACATGGTCATCTATACATCCCATTCATCCCACTCAACATTCCAGGTCACAACTGCAATCTGACCTGAATCTCATTCATAATTGTTTAATCCAACAGAGTCCTCTCTTAGACCCATCCAAAGCCAACACAATTCTCTTTAGTACACTGCACAGACTCTCCAACTCCCTACATTCCCATTTCTAATGTAACAAGCTCTCCCTCTTTTAAATCGCACACACCATCTGGATGGACCAGCCATTGAACTTCTAGAACTATGTAGGAAAAAATGCTAAAATTAACTCCTCACTTTTCTGGTAAAAAAATATTTGCATTCATCTCAGTCACTGTCAAGGCAGTACTTGATAAAGGATCACTTTGCATGCATTCCCATTTTTGCTTCATCCTCCAAACACAATACCACTATCCTTCAAACCACCACTAAATCTATTTGTTCCTTCTTCACCAACTCCATGACTAAAGAATATTACTGCATCATCCTTGAGAAAGCAAAATGTCTCCTCATTAAACTCTTTAAGTTACTTCACCTCAAATTCTTTTGCCTACTCTAAGCCAAATTCCTTGAAAAAAACTCCTCCTATGACTTGTCATCTTTCATTAACTAAACCATCTCTTGCCACTGCAAGATCCCCATCCAGAAAAACAGGCATACCTTCTCCATTCTTGATCCCTCACTGTGCCAGTCCTGCCCATTACACCACAAAGAAAACTTTGACCTCACTAATTTCAGAAGAAATCTCATCTCTTACTTTCAGTTTAAGCCAAGTACGCCTGCTTCCAAAACAGGCCATATAACCTAAATCTCTTACTGTCATTACATACATACATGTTCTCATAAGCACCCAACACCTTCCTCATTTTCCATATCTACTGTCAGCTCTGCCTAACCTTTCTATCACTTCCAGAATCAATGTATCCAACTCAATATTGTCTATAATGTATTCAGTTCATTTTGTAAAGCTTATGCCATTTCATTGACCATCTTGTATAAGTCTTTGGAACTTACTCTCCTTAAGGATTATACTGCTCAACTTACATATATTATTTATTTTTGTTTGCATTCGTATGTAAATTTTATGCAATGTAACTTGTATTGTTGCTCAGTGGAGGTGTGTTTGTTGTAAATAGTTCATCTAGGGTGTGTCTATAAATAACCAAGCTAGATCAGCAGCATAGACCATTAAACAAATACAGATAAAATAACAGGAAATTGAAGACCCTGAAGCACGTAAGAAGAAATGCAGGTACAAACAAGGATAAAAATAAATACCTAATAATAAAGCGTAATGTGAAAAAATGCAATAACTGTAATGTCAATGAGGAAGGGAGCTATGAGGTACAAAAGACATGCGGTGCAGTTGAAATTCAAGTGTTGTGTATTAGATTTGGCTGCAAGCATGCGGAAGAAAGTGTTCTGCTTTCAATCTGTTTTATAGACATAGCAAACCTGCTAGTGGATAGGTTTGGAGAAAATTTCACTCCCTTATCCCCTCTTAACTTACAACAAACCCTCCCCCAAACCTCCTCCCATCTTACATATCTGAAGAGCAGGTCCTTAAAGCCCTGTCCAAGGCAAAGAACATGGCCTCTATGGGACCAGATGACATCCCAGTCTGTCTTCTAAACAAACTAAAACATATACTAGCATCATCACTAAGTACCCTTTCCAATCATAGCCTAACCACAGATTTTGTTCCTGTGGAATGGAGAGCAGCTACAGTTATTCCCCTCCACAAAGGTGGCCTAGCAACAGATCCAGGAAATTACAGACCCTTATGTCTGACTAGCCTCAGCTGTAAGACCATGATACATATCATTATGGACCTCATAAATAAAGACATTGGTGATCTCCAAACCCTGGATCCTACCCAATTTGGTTTCATGAAGTGCAGATCTTGCCTGTTAAGTTTGGTGGATTTCTTTGAAAGTGTGACCAAGGCCATTTATGAGGGCAAATCTGTGCACACAGCACACCTCACCTTGGCAAAGGCTTTTGACACAGTCCTACATTCATGCATTACTGATAAACTTAGCAAACTGAATGTAAACCCCTTCATTGTAAGATGGATTGCCAACTGGCTCACAAACCAGACACACACTATCAAAGTGGGTGACTCCACATTGACCAGTAGACCTGTTACCAGCAGGGTGCCACAGGGGTCAGTGCTGGGTCCCCTACTCTCTGGTATATACTTTTCAGAAGTTCAGGTCAAACCTAAAGGGTTGTGGCTGACCAAGTTTGCAGACGACTGCAAACTAGGTGCAGTCACTGAATCCCCAAATTATGTCAGTATACTCCAGGATGGTCTCACACAGACCAACATCTGATGCATTAGTCCCATTCTCAAACTGAATGCAAAGAAATGCATCATCATTCCCTATGGCACAAACAATGCCCCTTCACACTATCAAATCAATAACAATACCCTAAGTACCCATGAAGTGATAAGGGACCTGGGATCACAGGTTGACTGTGACCTTAGCTTCAACCACCACATGTCTACCATTGTAAGGAAAGTTTTCCACATAGCTCACTTGATTAGTAAAGGCATCTCCTCAAGAGAAAAAGAAGTTATAACCCCCCCCTATAATCGGCACTTATCCGGCCCATAATTGAGTATAATGCCCCATTCAGTATGTACCATACTAAGCACCTACAACAATTAGACAGACCTCAGCAATTTCTAACAAAGAAGATCAAGGGCCTCCAGCATGTGCCTTACAGAGACCAACTAAAATCCCTGTCACTATACTCCATATCACATAGACTTCTTAGGGGAGACTTTCGCCTGGCCTACAGAGCAACCCAAGACCCAAACCTAATGAACCTACTAGATATCCATAAATCAAATGGGTCTAGAGCTACCCATTTCAGGGACTTAAATAGGACATGCCGGAGGGACAGTTTATCTTCCAGCAACTGCCATGTCTTTGGAACAGGCTACCAATTCATGTGAAACAGAGCACCTCTATGACACTGTTCAAGTGGAACCTGGATGAGTGGATGGGGCACCATAAATTCTTACTGGGGATAGTATCCACAACCCTCCTGGACATGGGTAGTCATCACTAAGTGCAATCTTGGGTATTGACTAGTACCTCTACGGTATTACATTGGGTTGAAATGGCTAGGCTTAAAATGACCTCCAGGTCGCCAGCCTAGTAATCTCCTGTGATTCTATGATCCTATGATCCTAGATAAGCATTTTGAAAATATGTGTAGAAAGGTTAAATATTAAATAATTTGCATAGTATTGAGACAAACCATAACACTTATTTGTTTTCTAGTACAATTAAAATGGAAATAGTTGATTTTTTGAGAAAAGAGAGTAAAGAGAAAGTGCATCAGGATAATTAGATTGTAAAAAGAACTCTGGATTAATCAAGTAGGCACTGGTGCTGAGTGTAATATTTTATTTTGTCAGAAAAAAAAAACTTTTAAAGCATTGTGGCTGGAAGGCATTAAAAGTAAAACTGTGCACAATACTTTGAAGCTTTGGCATATTTGCAAGTGTTTTTACTTTGTCAGCATTAGGTTGGAAAGATAAAACACATACCATTTGCTTGAGAAAAGTCACACAGATTTGGTATTTTCCTCTGTTCAGTGTTATACCTGTAAGCCTCAATGCACCTTACCAGATGTAGGTCATTTTCCTGTATGGTAGCACTACAGACTATGATATCTTCAGTTAATTACTATACTCTCCACAGATTTTTGGAACACTTCTGAGGCCAGTAAAATTTCAAAAGGTATCCTCAGCAACTAAATTCTGTCATGGTATGTATTAAAAGTACAAAGTCTGGAGTTGTTTTCATCTAATTTATTCTGCCAGAGAACTTTGATAGCATAACTTGCAGAGAATAGCATAGTTATGATGTTCCTTTGGATTCATTTTGACATTCAGAACACATTTTCATTGAAAGTCATTCTGTCAAAATAGCTTGCTGAAAACCACGTTCGACCGTTTCCCTGAAACCCTTCCTTAAAGCACGGCCATTAAAGCATTGATCTCTCTTTTAATATTTTATCATGTATATTTCAATAGTCCATCTTTTATTATTTTTTACTATTGTATTTACCAGTTTTAAGTACATATTGTTCATTTAGTCTGTTTTATTCAATTTTTTAACAATCTATATATTCTACAGATGTATTTTATCACATAGCTTTTAGCTATGATGCACATTTTATCTGATTTTTGATTGGATGTTTTAGTGTTTAAAAATGTAACTGCTATTCTATCTTTGTTGGTCTGATGAAGCAGATTTTATTCTGAGAAAGCGCTTACCTACTACAATAAAGGACATATTGATTTTCACTGCTGTGTGGAACCAGATTATTTTTCTTTTTCTTGTATTCTCTGGTTTTTGCATCTGATTCCTTATTTGGCTCAAGGACTGTTTTCGTTTGGTATATTTTCTTTATCTTTGAACCAAGCATGGCAGGAAATGAAATGGATCGTTTGGACAACTTTGTACCTTCGATGGATTTGCCATCTAATAGGAGGAACAACTATTGTTTGTCTACTTTATTGGACTTTCAAACTAATCCATTACTTAATGGAATCCTGATTTATCTGCAGCTTTCAGAGATGACTATCGCAATCTGGAGAATAAATTTATAAGTTTAAGTGCTTGCAGTGGCAGCGCTTTCATCTTGAGGCTTCACTGACCCTTAATATAGCACCAAGGGGACTTAGAGTTCTCACCATGCCCAGTTATGGGCAAGCTTATCCTGAGCTACTTAGGCGCTGGCAGTTACTTAACCTTGAGTGCAGTGCTAAATATATGCAGCTCATTATCGAATTTTTTAGACCAGAGGAGCTAAAACTATCTAATGAAATCACTGAGTTGCAAAACATAATTAACAATACCTATTCAGATGAACTTGTTGGTGATAAAATGGATGTGTTGTTTGAAAATATTACTGGATATGACAAGAGACTTTCTGCTACCAAAAACAAAAAATTACAAAGGGATTTGAAGGATTTTAAAGAAGGTAATGTCTTCTCTTGGGTAAATGAAAGGGTTAATATTAACTCCAACATACAGCATATAACAGGAAATGGGCGGAGCTCTGTAAGACCCAGAACTACATTGCATTCGACTGTTTCAGATGAACAAGCAGCATATGCAAATGCTGTTAAAACTACCACTTCTACAGAACCCACAGCACTTTTACCATATGTTACTATTGTTCCTGTAAGTGAGGGAATTGTTTCAGAAGTCAACCTAAATACTTCTGTAGCTGCTGTAAGCAGTCACTCTGATGCTAGCACAAGTACTGCAGCTGTTAGATCTTAAACAAGCATGGCTTCCAGTGTGTCAGAATTCCACAGAGCAGGCCTCTGTACTGTCAGGCTCCACCCGTGGACATTTTTTATTGAAAGAACCTCTACCTATAAGAGGCAGATCGAGGAATCGCCTGCAAAATCAACGTACATGATGACTACACAGCCAGGAGGATGAAATAAGGTCAGGAAAGAGATACAAACAACCTTAGTTCACAATATCTCTACTTTAACTTTAACTGACTCACAATTATCTGTGTTAAACAGAGGTTTAACCTTTGTTCCGGCTCAAAGAATGGACATAACAGAGGTAATTAAAGACCTACACCTTTTTGGCAGAACTCTTACACTTAAAGCTATGTTTGGTAATTCTAATAATGCTGATTGTATATTTAGAAAGCCCAGCACTTACATACCACCTAGTAATTCTACTATAGATCTGTTCATTGACCTTTGTGAAAAACAACTTAGAGAGAAGTCTCTAGATAAGCAAACTAATAATTTTAGTAATTTATCAGCTGCAGATTTACAAGCTCTAGTTGAATTGAAAGAACTAAATAGTATAGAAATACACCCAGCTGATAAAGGAGGTGGTATTGTTGTTATCAACAAGGACAAATATATAGAATCTATGTTAAGTCATCTCAGTGATGTTGATATGTTTGCCATTTTACCTATGCATATACTCAGTAGTGTCATAGAAAAAGTACAGTTTTTGATCTTTGATTTATTAATAACAGGCATGATATCTGAGCAACTGTTTGAGTATTTCAAGGTAGAACATCCAACAGTCCCTTTGATATATGGTCTACCCAAAATACATAAGAATCCCTTAACTCCACCTATGCGCCCTATAGTTTCAGGCCGAGGTTGAGTAACTGAGCCACTTTCTATTTTCGTAGAAAAGACTTTGCATGCTGCCTTGGCTAATTGTAGCACTGTTTTAAAGGATACCAAGAGTTTTTTAAATTAACTATCTAAACAAAATGAAATTATCTTATGACAATGTTTATTTGTAACTTTGGATATTGAATCATTGTTCACTGTTATACCCAATGAATGGGGAATTGAAAATGTCAGAGAATTACTGTGTGAGAGAAGCACCCCTGATACTAAGGTGAAACTTATTTGCACATTTTTGGAAATCATCCTAGAAAACAATGTGTTTATTTTTAATGATGTTTATTATGCACAAAACGTTGCCGTAGCTATGGGCACATCTTGTGCTAATAGCTACGCCAACCTATCCCTAGCTAATTGGGAAGCTAAACATGTACTTTCAAATAATGAATACCAGGTTAACATCAAATGGTATAAACGTTTTGTGGATGATATTTTTTGTTGTGGCATGGCTCAGAGCAGCGGCTACAAGAATTTCTTTTATACTTAAATCAGCTGAATACTTTTTTGAGATTTACCTATGAATATTCTGATAAAGTGGTAGAGTTTTGGATGTTAAAGTTACTAAAAATAATTTATCCACTGTGTCTACTACTTTGTATAAGAAAACTGTTAGAAAGAATAATGTTCTATACTATGGCAGTATGCATCCGAATCATACGAAATTCAATGTGTTGAAAGGACAGATATTTCGAACTATGAGCCTTTTTAATGATGATGATAGTCTCATTGTTGCATTACAAACACTTAAACAAGAATTTTTAGAAAGAGGCTATAGTAGTAAACTTATTGATTCTCAAATAGCAGAAGGATGGCGGCATAGATCAGGTAAATGCCAGACATACTTCCCCCCCCCACTAGTATTAACAACAGGGATAATATTGACAATACTTTCTCAAGTGATGCTTACACTGATACCTCTAGGAATAAACTAAGGATGCCATTGACCTTTGCCAGTAATGTGCATGCAGCATGTGATATTATTAAAAAGAACTGGGATATTCTGACTACTGTACATGAGTTGAATGGGGTCATTGGCACACAGCCAGATTTTGCTTTTAGAAATAATAGATCACTTAAGAGTCAGCTCTGTTATTGATCCTTTAATACTAAATCATAATATCTGATAGACTTGGTACATTTTTGTGTAGGAATTGTATGGCCTGTACACATATACCTATTGGTAATCATTTCACGCATCCCACTTTGGGTTTTAAGATGGATACTGCTTTTTATGCAGATTGTCAAACAAAAAATGTTGTCTATTTTTGCTATTGTACTACCTTCTTCTCATTTTACATAGGGAAAATGAACAGGGTGTTTAAGGATAGAATACTTGAACACCTTAGGGATATCAGGAATGTTAAAGAAACCAGCGCACTAGCACTACATGTAGCTAAAGAGGGTAAAGAACATAAATTTAGTTTTATGGTACTAGAGATTCTGCATAGTACCAGGAGAGGAGGTGACATAAATAATAGAACAGAATCTAGTGAACAGAAATGGATTTTTCACTTTCAAGCTGATAAACCTCCTGGTTTAAACAACAGAGTTTCCCTGAAACCCTTCCTTAAAGCTCAGCCATTAAAGCATTGATCTCTCTTTTAATATTTTATCATGTATATTTCAATAGTCCATCTTTTATTATTTTTTACTATTGTATTTATCAGTTTTAAGTACATGTTGTTCATTTAGTCTGTTTTATTCAATTTTTTAACAATCTATATATTCTACAGATGTATTTTATCACATGGCTTTTAGCTATGATGCACATTTTATCTGATTTTTGATTGGATGTTTTAGTGTTTAAAAATGTAACTGCTATTCTATCTTTGTTGGTCTGATGAAGCAGATTTTATTCTGAGAAAGCGCTTACCTACTACAATAAAGGACATATTGATTTTCACTGCTGTGTGGAACCAGATTATTTTTCTTTATCTTGTATTCTCTGGTTTTTGCATCTGATTCCTTATTTGGTTCAAGGACTGTTTTCATTTACTAGGATTATGTTTACAATTATACTCTTTACCAATGTTATGACTGACTGCATGAAGCTCAATAGCAGATACAATTTGTAATACGTAACTGAGTTTTCTTTTCTAGCCAAGAATGTTTTTAGTTTTAGGTTTAATTTTAGGTTTTGTTAGCTACTGAAGTCGATTGTTTCTTTTACACATCTTTATGATTCATTTTGGCTACCTTTTAGATACTGTCTGCCCTCGTATTGAAGCCAGTTCTTACACTGAAGTTGGAAATACTTTCTAATTTTGTGTTATGCTTTCTTATTCTTGTGTAATAGTTTGCTTGAATTCGACTGTTGTTGCTTGCATAGAACATTGTTTTTTTAACAGTTGTGTAGTGTGTGCATTTTCTATTCTGTATATAATCTAATTTTATTGCCCTTGTCTACATGGCCTGAGTTGTAACTCAAAAGGATTCTCAGACCAGTTCAATTAACTGTTTAACAAATGTTGAATAAATAAAACTATTTGGTAAAAGAAGAAGTGTTAATGTTTCCTTGAGTCTGCCCAATGGAATCCTAGTGTAGATAGCAGTACTTCTTTCTCCGTTGCTGTTGCTCTAATAGTTTTACCCACCTCTTCCCATTCATTAATAAGTGAACATTTGCACCTGGTGTAGTTGTAACCTGGGTAGTTCAGCCACCTTTTAAAATGTGTCCACTTTGCAACACTACTCTGAAGAAGGAGCAATCTTCTCAAATGGTCATCTCTCACAGAAGTCCCTAAAGACTCAATCAGTTTTTTCAGGTGTACTGTAACCTGTCTTTTCCCTGTATCCATTATTCTCATTTTCAGCTGACATTTTCTTAATTCACAAGGCTAGGATTTGACCTGTCTTGTTCATAGGTTCATAGGTTCATAGGTTAGTACTAAGCTAACTGCCCTTGCAAGCCATTTTAAGCCTAGCCATTTATCCCTTGTGAGACTCAAACCCTGCACCTTGTGTTTGTAAGGCAAACACCTTAACCATTAGGCCACCCTCCCAACCCTTGTTTTAGGTTCATTAGTTAGTACTAAGCTAACTGCCCGTGCGAGTCATTTTAAGCCTAGCCAATTATCCCTTGTGAGACTCAAACCCTGCACCTTGTGTTTGTAAGGCAAACACCTTAACCATTAGGCCACACTCCCAACCCTTATTAGGCCACACTCCCAACCCTTAACCAAAGAATCCTTCTCCTTCTGTCTAGCTGAGTTTAGCCTCAGCAACCCCTAATGCCTGTATGCAGTTTCTCAATCTTGTTCTAAAGCATGGTTCTGAAAGCAGGATAGTCTAAGGTGATCCTATAATGTACTGAAGACTTGTTAAGTCTCTTTATTTCCATAACCCTTTCCACTATGACTATGATTATCCCATTTGGAGACACTTGTGATATGTAATTTAAAACATTCCTGTCAGAAAAAAATGAGAGGATATATCTCACAGGGTTTGGACATTAAATATATTCATGGACAACATGAGCTTCTCATCTAGAAAAACATAGGGGATCCAGCCTCCAAATATGTTTCTTCTTGACATCCCCACCCCCATGAGTGTTCCAAATTTAACAACACAGTTGGAGAAACTGCACTGGAATACTTCTATCTGACAGATCTTTTCCTGACCTGAACCACATATCCATCCTGCTGCTGTCCAAAATTAAGGGGAATGTGAAAGTAACCCTGCCTTTCTTTCCATGCAGCTCCCTCTCTACAAGCTATGGAGGACTATCTCACTTGTGAACTGGGCCAATATTTCTTTCACTGTGGTATGGTTCCCCTGCTAAAGTTGCTTCCTATCCCAACAAGAATTTGAAATAACATTGTAGTCTCCATCTACTAACATACAATCACACAATCAGTATCTCCACCAGTTTGCCCCAGTATATCAGGAAAACTGAGAAATAAAGCCAGAGAGTCAACCTTATGGCTGTGTAATGTGCCAAAGATCCACTTTTCATACAGAGTGGCAAATTTCTTTTACCCATTTCCACTCATATCCTTTACTGTGTCCAGCACAATTCAGCTAAGACTGTGGTTAATAAGAAGTAGGTACACCCTTTTTATAGGAAGACATCATACATTTAAATGCATTCTCCTTCCACAGACCTCCTAGGCATCACACATGCCTGGCAGCTGCTGTAATGTCCTGCATGTCTGCAATATCAATTTTGTGTTTGGCAGAAAACGTACATATCATATATCTTTCATGAAGGAGTTTAATCCCTGACATACAGTTGCACACTATATCATATTAATATTAACATGGGAGTTATATTATATTAGTGCATAGACCATGTGTGACAGTTCAGTCTTTAAACAGGAATATGCTGTGAGGAAATACATAAGGAATATAGTATAGTCTGAAAAAGCAGCAGATTATTAGGCTGCGTTGGGCACCCAAAGACAATAAATTCTATTTGCTAGTCAGAACAAAATGCCAAATCAAAGGTAATACATTAGGATAGAGAGCAAAAGCATAGACTTTTGTAGTCAAAGAAAATGTTTAAGTTAAAGAGAGTAAATTAGGATAGAGTAAGAAAGCACAAACTTTTGTAGCCCCATTCTAAACAGGAGTCTTCTTCTCTTTATTAGATTTCATGTCCCCTTACTTTTTTGGTCCCAGATACTTTTGAATGCTAGTTAGAGATGATCCTTCAGGAAAGTTAATGTTTTGAATGCTATCTGCATCAATCTACTGGACATCCATGCCCTCTGGAACTTCCTAGGATAAACTTTCCAACCTGTTCTCTAAAGTAAGCTCCATAAAAAAAAAAAAAAAAAAATGTTTGACCAGATCTTTCCAAAGGAGATCCATTGAAGACTTCAAATTGTGCCTATTAGATGGACTAAATGTGTGCTATAGATCTAGTAAAGAGGCTAGTGTTAAATTTCCAGAGCATACTAACCAGTACTGAACTTTTATTGTTGTCATTCTGAGGGCACTTGGTATGGAGCAATGATTGGGAGGAATTGGACATAGTATCCTTCAGCAAGTTCCCTTTTAGGAAGGCCATAGCAGTGTCAGGGTCTATATTACATTATCGAATACTCATGTATTCGAAAACGTAATAGTTGACCCCTAATTATCAAAACCGTCAAATGTCGAACAGCAAAAAAAAGTACAAAACCCCACCCAAACAAACCATTTAAATGCTGTAAGCAGGGGACAAGCCCCCCCTGCACCCCCCCACACCCCTGCTACTTAAATATACCAACTCCGAAATCGCCATACAGTGCAGACAATGGAAAACTTCCATTTCCGCACTGTATGGAGATCTCCATTAAAAAGTCCGACGTTTGACATTTTCGACAATTAGGGGTCGACTATTACGTTTTCGAATACATGAGTATTCAATAACATAATATAGACCCCAGTGTCAGATGCAGAGGAATGCTTTTCACTATTTTCTAAGTTATGATCAATGCAGCTGTGTAGTACAGCTGAGAGAGGATATTGTTTTGAAATCACAACTTGTGGACCTCAGCAAAAGCCCTCCTTTTCTTTATGGTAGTTATAGTGATGCCCTGAAAATGCTTAACTTGTTGTCCCACTAATATAATTTTCCCTCCCAGATTGTCTCCAGAAAGAGCTCTTTATCACAAAAGCTGGGCATTGTGAAGACAGCTGTTTTGTGATCTGATAATCCTTTCTCAGTGGCCTTAATGGGCAATGTGTGCTCTGGATAGTTAGTTTTTTTGCATAGATGCACTCTTAAGGCATTAGAAAGGTCATCTAACAGAAAGCCTGTTTACATCTGCCGTTTATTTAGGTCCTCTGTATGTACAAATTACACTGCTCTCATAATATTTAAGGTTTTTAACCGCTGCCATTAAAGCCTGTAGGTCAGTGTGGTGCTCCATGAAAGGTGTCCTGTATTCCTGCAGCAGCTGCGTATATTCACATTAGACTACATATACATAACTTTAGCTGAAATGGATTCAGCTCTTTCTTTGTGATCCCATTTTCAGCATTAATGTCTGTGTATCTTGCAATGTTTGGGACACAAGCAGAGTGAGTTTATCTAACTTCTGTTCAGTACAAATGGATAGTTATATCTCTGGAGGGGCTCCCACTAGATTGTAGGTTTCCTGTCTTTCACCTGAAAACACAAGTGGCTGTCTAGAAAAAGTACTCCTAGTTGTAGAAAACATTTTTAACACTGTATGAGAGCAAAAAAAGGGCTGAAAAGGGGTCACTGAAATAGATTTGTATTTAGCTAGCTTGTTCCCTTGCACCACAGCTCTCAAGAAATGTTGCTCACTTCTTAGCAGTTATTTCCTCCTTCTACTGTCATGAAGGACTGTGTCCCTGGCAAAGCTTGCATACTTTACTACCTACTATGCAATTTGTCCATAACCACATTGCTTGCACTGGATGTGATTTCTGCCTGCTCTTTTATTACCATGTGTCATTTTGGATCTCACCTATTTGCCATACATTTTCCCTTTCTTTTATTTTTTTTAATTGATATGCACTTTGTTTCCCTCTCTTTCTCCCTCACAGCTTTATCCACTTCTAACCCCTCAGTCATGATTTTATGCTGAATATTTGAAAGCTCACTTGCTATACACTTTAGTCATTTTGT
Source organism: Protopterus annectens (assembly GCF_019279795.1). Taxonomy (NCBI): domain Eukaryota; kingdom Metazoa; phylum Chordata; order Ceratodontiformes; family Protopteridae; genus Protopterus; species Protopterus annectens. The sequence goes on from NC_056728.1 coordinate 1,330,538,781, forward strand.
TTGGTAAGTAGATCTGCTTATTTTAATTACTGGCCTCTTAACTGATCATTCTCATTCTACACACAATTATTTCTCCTTTTAATGAATAAGACAACTTGATAGTTTCACTTTTTTTATAATTTCATATTCTTTACCTCAGTGCTTTAGTTCAGCAGCCCCAGGTATCTGCTGACTCCTGAACTCCTTGATTTTCAGTGAATAACACATGTTTTGCATATGGCCAGTTCTTCTTTTGCTTATTGTACATTTGAAACTTCTTTTAATACAAACATCTTGTCTATCCTCTCCACTTGAAAAGCAAAAGTACTAAATACCTTAATGGCATCCTCACCTGAAAGGGTTTATATCACTTGATCGAAAAACCTATTTGTTGAATAAGTATTTGTTGAACCCAAATTGTTGAAACCTGTCTTCTTAGAATGGCTGTTTCAATCAAACTTTTTCACATGGAAAACAATGGTTGGCCATCATCAGGAATTTGTCCTTTTCCCCACTGTAGTGTGATCTCAGAGTTTGTATATTTAGTTAGGGGGTGTGGGGGGCACATCACCCACATTGGGTGTTGTGGGGGTGAAACCCCCCACTTGCATGGGTTTTCCATTTTTAGAATTTAGTGATGGGTTCTAGGTTGAATGGCTGTTTCTTTTCCCTGTGAAATAGTTCAATGAAACGGCCTTTTGATGACGAGAGGATTCAACAATTTGGTTTCCACAAATAGTTATTCGACATATAGGTTTTTCTATGAATTGATATAGACCCCATTGGAAGCATGTAGGAACATTGTACACTGTATTCTTTCTAATTTTTGGCAAGTTCACTTATAATGAAATGTAGTACAAACTGTTGAATCCACAGCTTTCAGTTTTCTGATGAGTTTCCATGATACCTTAGAGATGTTGGCGGTTGTATGTAATTTTTTCAAGATGAAAATTAAGGATATTTGGCTGAAAAAAATGTTGATAATTCAATTAAGCATGGAAGCAAAACAATATTTTCTAAAGAGAGATTTAAAAATGTAATAATTTGAAAAAATGGTTTACTTAAGGTAAATGAATGTAATTGAAAATGAGATGTTTGGTGGACTTTTGCATTAAACAGTTAGACTTTCTTAGTTGGCTTGCTATTATTCATCGATGTGATACAGGTGAAGTCCAAGTAGTAAGTCTGCAGGGCTGAAGAAGCTTCATAAATAGCTAAACATGTAGAACAGATCAATAACTTATATTCTGATATCAAACACGTTTAATTCTATCACCATCATACATACCTCTCAACCTCTTAATGGAAGAAATCTGGACAAAGCCTGACATAATGAAGGGAACAAAGACCCAAATATAGGGACACTTTTTAAATACTGCTCTTTGATTGAAGAGTCACATGTCTCACCATAATTAGTAACTACCCCTCCTTAAAGCATACCATTTTAATATATCACTACACATGTGACACATTAGTTCAAATCACAGTAAATGATAACCATTCAAGGATGCACTGATGCAAGTCAGGTTTCACAGCATAGTAGGCCCACCAAATGATGTTAATGCTCACATGCATGTGAAATATAGCACAAGTTATTGTAAAATATGTTATCTTAAGCAATTATGAAACTTCTACGGAATTCCTTTAGAAGATAATGATTAGCTCATTTCTGGGAGATATTGTCAAAAACAAAGAGCTTGAATTTAGCTTTTCACCAACCTGGAACCCAAATCCCTATTCAGTGAATGAGCAAAATTCATTTCCTGTGTAGATGCATGAGGCAAAGCCTCATTCCCTCCTTTTTTGTAAGGGCTGCTTCCTCTAAACCTGAAATTAATAGTAGCATTCAACAGCGACATCACTGTATATTGTAGTAAAAGTTGTTTCCCTTGCAGAGGTCACTGCTAATTACATAAATTTGAGAAGACAGCTGCTTTCAAGCTATTAGTCTTCATTTAGTTGTCTGCCTCATAATTATCCCAGGTATTAGATAAGAATAGTTGCTCATAGAAGATGGCTAACAGGTGATACTATGCATTTCTAGTAGTATTGCAGAATTAGGTGGTGAGGACTGAGGAAAGTAGCTGTGAAAGGGAGAAGCTATGCTGACAGATACCCTGATTAACCAAAAACAGGTAATAAGTGATTTAAACATTCTGGTCTGTCATCTTAAAAGGCAAGTGGGTAGTGCATTTTGTAACTTTTCTTTTGTTAACATATCAAACATATATATTTATTAGTACTTTCTTACAGGTCAAAAAAATAAGGGCAGCAGATTAAAGAATAAGGGCTCACTACCATATCTGCTAGACTTTGGACGTTTATACATGATGGAGAAGTGGGAATAGTGGTCTTATTGCCTACTTTTCCACAGCAAAACTGGGATTTTTTTTCAGCTAGTAACTTTTGCCCAGTCCTTTACCCTGGCCTTTTAGCTTAAGACAGTTTCAACCTCATGTTGATCTTTGTTATCTACTGCCCATGATGGAGGAAGCCACAGAGTCCCATCATGCATCAGAGAAGTGGTACAGATGCCACTAGTTTTATTTACAAATTAAGAGCTATGAAAAGAAATTTACATGTAGCATGCTCAGTAGCTTGGAACACACACTGCTGTTTGCCATTTATGGTAGGGATGGTTGCATCCAGTATAAGCCACACATGTTTATGCTAAGGGCCATGCTTGCCTCTCACTACTGGCCAGAAATAACAGAATATCCTTCATTAAAACATCTTCCCATCCTTAGTGCCTCCAGAGGAATGGTACAGGGACTGATCACCAGTCAGAGTAGCTTTTCCAGTAACTGGGTCTGCTATTTGAAACTGATCTTCAAAAGCATAGTACGGGTTCAGTCCATGTGTACCATGGAGCTTTCTAAACCTAGGCTCCTATGTACTGAGTATATATAAAACAGTGTGACTGGGGAAGCCTCTAGAGTACAGGGATCTCATAGTAGAGAGCATGAAGACTGGATGCTCCTTCTAGCTAGTATTTGATTGTCAGTAAATGGAATACTTCATTTTGCAACAAAGACCTAGTTTATGTTCTTCTACTGTTCAAAAGTATTATAGCTTATCACTAACTTTTTGCGCTTCTCTACTTGAATCACTACATCCCTAACAACTTTTCCTCCTGCACTTGAATCAATGCACTCCTTATAACCCCCTCTTAAACAGCATTTCTCATCCTTCTCTTTTCTAATTGCCCTTATCCACCACGCTACAACTCTCATGCATCCCTGTATATCTAAGTTATAGACCTTCTAGTTACACCAGTTTGGGACAGGCAGCCTAACAGAACTAATTCTATTCCATGCTCTCTCACTCATATGCTACTACCACTCTCCTGCTGTACACTACAAATGTTTCCTCTCCTCGCCTGCATCATTTTATAACTTACTTCATTATATCTCTTGAACACTTAGCAAACATCCACAAAACTAAAATCTCAGTTCCTATATAATTTTATATCTTACATAGGTTGAGCTCTTTGCAAACTTTTTTTTTTACTGAAATTTAAGAACATTAAATGTCTTTACAACAACATTTTCCCTTCTTACAGTATCAATTCATTTACTTCCTGCAAGATTTTAGAGATACAGGAACTGTATAGACTTATACTCTTTCATGTAAATGTTTTACTGCATATACCTGTCTTGTAATTATGTTTGTTTTTTGTATTAGAAATGTAAATGTTGTTTTTCTGAGAACTGTCTAAAATTCAGTTGTTAATATAAATGCATTGGGATGGAACGTTTCTTCCTGGCCTTCACTGAAAATGGGCTCCGCTCAGTTGGAATTTCCCAGTCAATAAAGACAATTGAATAAATAAATAAATGTTACAGTCACTTGCCTATTTTGAGAGCACAGGGATCAACACTTCACCCAGATATATGACTTCTGAGAAATGATATAGGTCAGAGCCATTCTGAATTCTCAGGCTGAAGAAAGTGTTTTTGTTTGATGATACTCTCCTAGATCCAGACGTCATATTCTAGATGTTTTAGCATTTAATATTATCTTGCTCTTACTGATAATAAAGATAACTTAATGTTGTACATAAAAAAGTTAAGGGTATTCCCACTTCACTTGGGAAAGGAAACATTTCATTCAATAAGAGATGCAGTATTTGTCAATGATTTACCTGATACATAAAAGACAGCTGACTGGGCACGAATCTTTTTGAGGCATTTACTAGTAGCTGCAAAATGTGCCTAACATACTGGGCTTTAGCATATGTTTTGATATCAAATTATATCAAATATCTATTTATATCTATGTATCTGTGAAACTTAGGCTTCATACTCTACTGTTCACAAGCTGCTAGAAATGTACATTATATAGTTATCAGATTTGTTTATTTTACATGTAGGGCATGTATTCAGTAGTTGCTCTATGTATTATTTTAGATAGACCCCAGGATTCATGAAGCTCGGTGCATGGCCGGCGTTAGGCTTACGCCGACCGTGTGGTGTGAAGATGGTGCAGTAGTGCCAAATGCATATTAATGAAGGCGTGCTGCCGCCACAGCCACGTGCATAGGAAAGGAGCGCGAGTGCATAGGGCGTGTCGAAGTGCCGCACAGAGGCGTGGAAATGTCAGCTGTCAACGTGTAACCTAAAATGCTTGCATATAACAATTTGCAAGCAATAGTAATCACATCTGTCAGTGTCCGTGGATACTGAAATGTATGCAAAGCATGCAAGACAGTTCCTGCGAACACAAAATGAAGAAGCAAACACAAATGCACGGTAGGGAATAACGGGTCCCTATCCCTCGAACAAATGACATTGAAAACCATGTGCCTGTAGTCCAACACAGTGTAGATAGTTATACCAAGTGGAAGTGAAATGCATCATATGTTAGCGCACCGCCAATAAAAAATTCCAGCCCAATGGTCAGGGTCACCAGCTGACCCATATTGTGAGGGAGAGTACACAGCTGGGCAGATGTGTCCATAACAAAAATCACAATAAATGTAAATATCTAGCGACCGTATGACCGAATTCTATCCCACAACGCATGTAATAGTCACATACAATAGATATGTCCGTATTTAACATACCATATGTGACAGGAAATAGAATAAGCATGTAAACGAAACAGAAGGAGCATATAAACTGCTACAACAGTGAGGCAACATGTAGGCTGAAAGGAACAGTATTACCTGTAGCGTTGACTGTGGGTACGTGTTGTCCAGTACAATCGGATATGTGTCCGGAATATATCCCATCCTGGACATAGGAAAAGGTGGCATCCTACCAATGATTAAAACAGTCGGACAAAATCTGCACATCTGCAGTCCAAGTCGAACTTGTCAGGATGTGTCACAGTTGAAGGCGAGACTGTGTCGTATGCAGAATAGGTGAACTGGATGTGTATGAGGGAGCAGCGGGTGAAGCAGAAAGAAACTTAAAAACATGCATACACATCTGCAATACAACCAGACAGGCCATACTGTAGAACACAATCCCACAAACATATGAATATTAAAATGTGCGATACAAATGTACAGAAATGTCACCGGCACATACCCACAGATTGGTCATGATGGAACTGGCCATATCAAATGCAACACACCTGGATGCATAATGGACTACCCAGCATCCCCTCCACAGCACACAACCCGCCCCATACCTGAACGTCCACCAAATCCAGCCATACTTGGCCTACTAGTTTGGCGCAGCCACATCTACACATAGTGACCACTACGCATATGTAGTAGGTAGTGTCACCCTAGGCAGTTTCAGGATTGCAAACTATGTATCCCTTGCATGTAAAACCCCCAGCACATTTTCATAATGCCAGAAGAATAGTCGGTATCGGTCTTGTTATTATGGGTCTTGTTAAATTTTTGGATATCCCTCATGGGATAAGTAACCTGTGTAAAAATTAGAATGGGTATCAAGACACGATGTCCAGTCCTGTAGACATCTGGACACAAGCTGGAATGTGCAGTAGTGGTGCACAAGACTGTCCAGCCCTAGATGGTCATGCAGAACCTACTACCCAGGATCAAACACCTGCCCGTGACGCACGTGTCCCGACACGAATAAGCGAGAGAATATATTGCAGACATTCGCATAGTGGCACATGGTATAAGGGTGATGAAGGCACTGACGTAAACAGGATACCCCCTGATCCACTTTGTGAGGGACAATTAATGTGTGTGTAGGTGTGACCTGACCAACAATGATACAATGCCAAATGTCCTGTGATTGTAGGAAATAACTATGTACCATACTGCATTTAACAGTTGCCTAAAGTGGTCACATCAGGATAGAATAAACATAATTCATACAAGAAACAGGCAAACAACAAAAGGTATAGGCTCACAGCTAGGAAATTAATGAATGTTCTAAACCTGCACTGACCGTGGCTATGTGTTGGCCTAAACAATCTGGTGTCCCCAGTAAGGTTACCACCTGTCCCACTTTGCGGGGGACAGTCCCTCTTTGGGCAGTTGTGTCCTGACAAAAAATATTCAAAATGGCAAATGTCCTGAGATTGTAGGACATAATTATGCCCCATATGTTATGTAATAGTTGCATAAAATAATTATTTCTGTATCTAAAATACCTAAATGTTACAAGAAACAGAATAAGCAACTAAACCGCTACAAGAATAAGCTTTTATTTAGGCAAAAAAGCAAAGTTCTATCCTTTATACTGACCGTGGGTATGTGTCGGCCTGTAAAATCTGATGTGTGTTCCGAAAATGTCCCATCTTGACCATTTGAAAAGGTGGCAACCCTACTCCCCAGAATATATCCCAACCTGTACATATGACAATGTCAACACTACCAATGGTCAGAGCATTCGCACAATAACTGACCAGTCTCTTAACCACTCACAAAGCCAGTGACCATTGGAGCAAAGGTGTTGAATGAGAATGACTACTTACAATAATGAAGAGTAATAGACGCATTTAACTGCAGAAAATTAGTAGTATTACGAATCTGTCAACACGTTCCAAGTTAATAGTACTAATATGGTAGAAGTGTCTGTGATTGTCCTTGAGTTGTCATAGCCTTGTCCCTGTCACTATAGAAATGAGTCCACGAGTATCACAGAGGTCTGTACACATAAGTACACCAACCAACTGTCACATCTGTTGACAGGACTATTGCATACCTGTGGAGAATTTATAACTGATGTCCAGAATAATATTCATTGTATCTATAAATGAATGAAATAGTCAAATGGGAAGGGAAACAGGTGCTGGTTAGCAGAGATGTAGTAGGCCCGCCCAGTGGAAGTCATTAATATTCCTATGTGGGCATAGCATACGCCTACACCTCCCAAACCTGAAGAGCACATCTACCGGATAGTCTGTAAACCATCAGGGGAATACATAGAGACCAAATCAGTGCCGTGTACCCGATTAGCATGGATGTCCATAGTTATGTATCAGAATGTAACAAAAACGTGAATGAATACATATGCTCTGTGACTGTAAATGTGTCTAGTTAATAGAACCAATCATCTAAATGTGTCCTACAGGGTGTTATGCATTGTTTTTGATACAGTGTTCATTCACACCCATTGGTATGTGAGTTCTGCTTGTGACGGAAAGTGCATAATTTGCTGACCACCTTAGGTAGATGATAGCATAATAGATGAGGTTCAACACCCATACGCCTTTGAGGGACACACTCGTCTGGGAAGTTGTGTCCTGCAAAATGACAGTTATGGCACATGACCTGTGAGTTCGGGAAAGGAGGCTATATAGTGTGTGTAGTGGTGTCAGAAATTAATTTGTTGTATCAGAAACAGCTACATGTAATAGGAAACAGTATTAGCAATTATAATGCTACAAGAATAACCTTAACGTATGCAAACCGGGGAAGTCGTCAGTTTACTACTGGCTGTGGGTATGTGTTGCCCTGACACATGTGATAGCTCTACATATAGGATCTATAGGGCCGCCACCATTCTGAATGGCCAAAGTGGAACCAGCTGTGTAGAAATGTCAGGCGTACCAGGGCAGAACATACCTACAGCCATGCATAGTACAGAAATATACATATCGGCACAAATCAAAGCGTAGTCTAGCAGCAGTAAAGTTGCTTATGCTACTACATATAACATATCGACATGTCAGGTATACAAGACCTGTAACAAGCAACCAGTACAGACACGTACAACATGAGAATGTCCCCTAATCAGGAAAGTTGCAATGGCAAGAGTATTGTCCATACCTCTCAACTGTCCCTGATTTTCAGGTACGTCCCTGAGTTTGACTGAAAGTTTAACTCTGTCCCTCTTAATCCCTCCTAAAATTAGTGACTTTTGAAGGAAAGGAGGTGAATTACACTTAATGACTAATGACAATAAGTAAGAGTTATAAACTTCTTTTACTTCAGAAAATGTGTATTAATTCATATGCTCTGATTCTGTCAATGTTTCAAGTTAATAGCACTACTTTTGTAAAAGTGTCCCTGATTATCCCTGATTTTTTCTTGACCTGTCCCTGATTCTGTAGAAATGTGTCCCTGATTGGTGGAGAGGTCTGGTATTGTCACATGAGATATGCCTAATGAGGGACTGTCCCATGCAAAGTGGGAAAGGTGTCACTCCTACAGTCTACCGTCGTGCAATCTGAAAGGTGGAAAACGTACAGTAGGTATGCGATAGCATGTCTCGGTGGATAGCTGCATTAACAAAATCATATTCACATGTCAGCACTGCAGAGTATCGGTTCCCATGTATCAGGCATATGGGAGCAGATCGTATGAGGAACATGCATATAATATGATTACATCACTGGACAGGCCGCCGAGTCCGTACAGTCGAATGCCTGCCGTCGCCAAATGGTGACACATACCCGATACTGTAGTCATGTAGTCCGATGTAATACGCATCACAAGGGATCACACACACCCAGCGTGAGTGACAAATGTAAGAAGAAATGTCGGTGAGCGAGTGGCTGTAAGCGTGTTTGTCTACCAGTATGCCAGTAGTGCATTGTCAAAGAAATGTGGAGTCTAAACGGGTATAAGGTGCTGTGACCAGAGGTCAGCAGTGCTTAACACTATGCAAACCCACGCACAACTGCTCCCACCTGCTGGAATGTGCCTTACCCATTCCATATCCAAAGGCGTTGGTCTGTCTGCAAACAAAGAACCACCCTATTCACGTGTTGGTAGCAGTACCCTGCGCACATAGCTCATGTGAATTAACAATAGACCATGGCATATGTACAGACAATAGACCACACACACACCATACAGCGCAGTCATCCAACAGTATAGCAATGTACTGGCAGATATGTCCGGACCACTGGTGTATGCATGCCTGGCCGTCCTGTGTTTCAGTGTGTGAGCATGCCCAGTATGACTGTTACGCATGTTGTCGACCGACATTACCATCATACCATCATGTGTGTGAGCATGCCAAGTATGGTCAACTGTATCGCATGTGTCACATGTCCAGATAGTTAGTACTGTGTTGCTGACCCTTCCGTTCTACACAGACAGGTGTCATGCTGTGTCTGCAGGGTAGCTAATGGTCATGTGGCATTAACAGTTGCTACATGTCTGCATAGCGTGAGGGGACATCCAACCACAACCACAGTCCTACACAGCACCGTGGGTGGTGCACATGACACTCACATGTGTAGGTTGGACGGGGGGCACAGCTGACAGTTGTACACATCTGCCGGTACTGTACTGGTATGCCAGGTACTCCATGTCAGTGTGTGGACCTACCTAAATTGCTGGTTGGAGGGATACCAGTGTACGTCAGTTCCCAGCTTTAAATACCAGCACAGTGGTGCTGGACATCCTAGCTTACACAACCTACATCAAACTGCCTGGCCTGCTGTAGTCTGTGTGTGTCTTAGGGGGTTGGGGTCATTCATTGGGCATATCCATAGGCCATTGTATATCATTTGTCTGTATTGGTCCATATCTGTCCAGCTGCATGGAACGTGTGTGGGCTGTACGGACACACATGATGGTCAGCCCATAATCTGCAGTTTGTTAGGACACCCTGTGTACTACTGGCTACCGTTGTGACCCCCATATGTGCTACAGAGGTCATGGTGCCACTATGGGTGTGTACTGTCTGCTGCCCTAACATTCGGCCACCACAGTCACTTGTATGCTCACATACATACCATAACAATGGGTAAATACACATTCTAATACAACTGCCAATTGTTAGGTCAATAGACGTACCCTGGGTGTTGGAGGTGTTGGAGGGCTGCTTATGTCGGATGCACACAGTGCACCTCCTATACATGGCTGAGCACAGGTAGTGTCATGTTTGACATCTATTGTACTGTGTGCGGGTCAGAGAGGGGAAATCCGTGGGTACCTACTGTGTCAGTGCATATGCCTTGTGTTGCCTCTTTGCCAAGGGCAGGTCATACTGTGCACGGTCTTTCGCCGACTGTGCCCTGCTCAGGTAGTTCCTTCGCCAAGTCACACTGTGCCTGTACAGGCCTTGGCAGTGGTCTTGGGCTGTATGGCCCTGCCCCATGCTGTTCCTGCTGCAACTGTTACTGCAGGATAAGATTGTGTAGCATAGCAAATACCATAACAACTTGTATGCATATAGCTAGTAAATACTGCAGGGCTCCACCGGATGTATCCGGATACCAGAACCGTGAACTGAGCATCCCAAACACATGCACAATTATATGTCTTGCCTGTGCATCTGCCTCATTATGGTGTGAGTGTTCAGGTGTGTGCATTGGTGATGGGTGTCATCAGCCATGACACCAGTGTTTACCCAGCATCCCCCACTAGGAGACTGTAGGGGATGTCCATATTGGCATTGGTGTGGTACAGCTGTGTCAGAAGCCATATATCGGAATCATCATAGCTTCCAGGGTAGACAGCACACACATTCAATCTCATGCCCTGTGGCCTAGCTGTTGGAGGGTATGCCCCTGCAGTGACTGTAGGCCCTACCCCGCTCACCGGGTGGTGTTTTGATGTGTATGTGTGTGCAGGCTATAGCACCCAGTACCCCAGGGTAGTCATCCTTGTGGTTGAACTGATGCATATTGCTGGTCTACTAATCACGTGTGTTGAGGACATGTACGTGCTCACTAGCATGTGTTGACATGGCGTCTGTGAACTGGTGCAATACTCTGGATGCAGATGCCTGTGAGATACCCATGATATCCCCAGTTGTGCTGTGTGAGGTACCTGTAGCTAGTACACCTAGGCCAACACATACCGTGGTATCCACTGTGATGGGTGTCCCTCGGCCTGTTTGATGTGTCAGGTGCGGCAGGCACAGGTCAACAAGCCACTGTAGGAGGTCTCTGTCCACCCCATAGTGCTCCACCATCCCCAGCCCATGTAGCCCCTGGTAAGTCACCCTGGGTCTATAAAGTCTTATGTCACCCCAGTAAGGGTTGTTCGGCAGCATACACATCCTCACTGCCCCAGCCTCCTGCACATGTTGGTATATGTTGCCTGTTGCAGCCCTTCTCATTTGGTTGGACTGTGTCGTGAAATGTCCCTGCAGGTATACACCGGTGGTGTAGAGTGTGGAAGAAACCTGTGTGTTTGCTGCTTGCTCACATTACTGTACTGTTCAGGTGTGGGCTGGCCATGTCACTTGCTGATTGTGCTGATCAACACCTGTTTGTGCAGCCTGTACACCCTGACTACCCCACCACTGCTGTCATCCCTCCCAATGTCACCAGGCAGGTATAGACACACCCCTAGCTTAGGTGTGCTAAGGCAGGAGCACTCCTGAGGCACAGTTCTGCAATGTACATACAGTATGCCTGACCCCCCTCCCATGCTGTCAACTATATTCGAGCCCTGCACCCGGCTGACTACACACATACACTCCAGGGACCTGCATCACACCCTGGTGATAAATGGGATGCACTGTTGTCAACTTCATCTGCATAGTATAGTCTTCTAATGAATAGTTATATGACCCATACCGAACCTCCAAATTAATAACCACTGCTCAGTGTCACTCAGATCTGTACACAACTGGCAACAGGTGCCTTACTATCACCATATTCGATGTCCCATGGTCTTCCCAGCAACAAAATAACTGGTGTCTACACGACTACAACCCGTGACCCTGCACACTACAGACGATGTGCATTACCACTAATCCATGGCAGATATACATAGATCCCAGGTTATCACGTACAGATCATCTGGCACAAACATTCAATAGTGCTGATGTCAGACATATATGTTCACATCTATGTCTATCTCTCTATATCTACATATATCATAGATATTATTTGTATACATATATACATGGACATATAGATATATATATATATATATATATATATATATATATATATATATGTATATATATATATATATATATATATATATATATATATATATATATATATATATATATATACATACACACATATACGTGTACACACATATGTAGATATTGCATTTATATCACAACAGCGGACCACATGACAGTAAAGCATTACACAGGAATGAAAAGGAAACTACATGTGCCACCTGCATCATGTAGTGTTGTTACTATCAAGGCACGTGTATTTTGTTGCATCACACGGGTCAGACCGTATCAAGGGTAAGAGTAGGGCTGCTGACGTTTACTCACCAGACCTATTGGCGAATGTATGTGTTGACAACCCAGTGTCTTGGCAGAATATGCGGGCTGTGGACACTATATAGGTCAGCAAAAAAACACACTGAACACATCCCGCAGCTAGCCACCCACAGATACGGTATAACTGCCAAACACAAACACCTGCCATGCCTTGGAATCAAGCACCTACCTGTCTAGTCTACCACACTACAGCATTACGGAGTTACAGAATGCTCTACCGAGATTACTGGAACACAGCACTCCCAGAGGCATACTTCTAGGTGGATGACATCATCTGCAAAGGCAAAGACGCCGATAGGGAATGTATGGGGAGTGAGCCATCTAAAAGCATTACTCTGTCCCCAGGCAGCTGGAAACACACACACACACACTTGGCAGGGCTGGGAGTTGAACATACACCTAACTACCTTATCACACTACAGCATTATGCAGTTACAGAATGCGCTACCGAGATTACTGGAACACAGCACTCCCAGAGGCATACTTCTAGGTGGATGACATCATCTGCAAAGGCAAAGACGCCAATAGGGAATGTATGAGGAGTGAGCCATCTAAAAGCATTACTCTGTCCCCAGGCAGCTGGAAACACACACACACAGTTGGCAGGGCTGAGAGTCATACACACTCCTAACTACCTTATCACACTACAGCATTACACAGTTACACAAACACACACACACACACACACACACACACACACACACACACACACACACACACACACACACACACACAGTTGGCAGGGCTGGGAGTCGAACATACACCTAACTACCTTATCACACTACAACATTATGCAGTTACAGAATGCGCTACTGAGATTACTGGAACACAGCACTCCCAGAGGCATACCTCTAGGTGGATGACATCATCAGCAAAGGCAAAGATGCCGATAGTGAATGTACAGAGAGTGAGCAGTCTAAAAGCATATTACTGTCCCAAGGTAGACGTAGACAAACACATGGCAGTGGTGTGAGCGGGACAACCGCCTATCTATGGAGCACTATTACAACACTACATAGATACAAGATGCACTACAGACAGTACACCCTTCAAGACAGTCAACCAGTGTGTATGGACATCTGTTGCCTGGATGACCACTATCGCTATACAGGATTTCAATGGTCATGCCCATACACAGAGGCACATAACCAACACAAGGAGTCACTGGGCATGCTCACACAGTAGCACACGTCTGTTTGGAATGTACTGTGTGTCCAACTACACAACAGTGTACTGGGCATGCTCACACAGTAGTAATGAAGGGCTGTCTTACATGCACACGGATTCTAAACATGGAAGTGCCCAGTTTGATGTTAGTGTCCCCACGTACATGAAGGCCACTCACATGTACTGACCAGTACACACTCAAGAGCCATCACAGATGTCTCAGGTGCAGATCACAGTGGTAAATGCCGCATTCTACTATGTAGCCCTCAGACATCACCATGTCCTTGGACCAGCAACATACATCCATACATTACTACAGCACCATGTGACTCATGACCAGTGGACTGTACATAGGTCTACAGCAACTGTGCAGACTACACATGTACTGACAGGGTTCCATCATGTGTTATGCAATGCAATGATACCTCTGTTCATAACCAGGTCGGCTCTACACATAACAGGGGCCCTGGGTCTTACACAGCTGTAACAGATGACTGTCGCTGTACACCAAAGAACACTCATGTTTGGATATGACATACATGTAATCGCAGTGGATATGTACATGGCCCACACACACACAACACATATGTACATAGCATAGCTTTTGCTGTCCTCCGTGCAGAAAAGTGGCTACAGCAATCACACGCATGCACATGGAAGGTAGGTCCATGGCTGTTGAATGCTAACAGTACATAAGGTAGCAATCATTCCCTCTGTACTAGTTACCCATGACAACCATCATATCATACAACAGTCCATGTGTTATGTATGTCATCACACATGTCCACCAGTTGCAATGCATACAAACATGGCTACATGACAGGAATGTAGGACCAACACACATGTACATGTAGTGGTGTGCATGCAGCTACCATGCATGTGCAGTAGCTGATGTATGTCATTCATCTGTGCCTAACTACAACATGCAGTTGCAATGCAGCCCCATCATTGACACCTGTATATGATGAAATACTGACAGTACGGTAGGATGTACATCAGGTATGGATGGATGTGTGTACATAAAGTGGTGATCCACCTTTGCAGATGGATGTTTGCTGAAGACGGCTCACAGGTGTGTCACAAGCTGCCCTACCATTACATGTGCAAACAGTACGCTATGTTACTATTACTTGAAGGTGAAGACATACAACCTACACAGCGGTCAGGGTGTTACTGACTGTAAATCACTTGACACCTCTAACACTTACATCCTCCCATGTGCATATAGCAGCACAATTGCTGATGGTAGAGTTGGTACACATAATGCGGCCAATACTGCTGCATGTCTGTCAGGCATATCATCATATAGCAGGTGTATGATTCACAGTACTGCCATGTGTGTTTGCTTGTGTGACCATATATGCCATGTACGGTGGGGAATACATCCCAATTGTTACACACCCCTGTACACTGTTGTAGAGATCTGTACATACTGCAGTGTAGAAATCATGACGTAGGCAGGGGTGGTGTGTGTATCACACACATGTCAGCTATATGTATGTGAATGACATTTGTGGACTCCACAGTGTGTGTGTGTGTGTATGTATGTATGGCTGTCTGGTGCATGGAGTGAGGGTGTATGCTACCATACAGAACAGGCAGGATCCCTAACCTCTCATGGTGATGCAGTCTACTACCCTGTTGATGCCATCGGTCTCAGCCTTAATGGCTACCTGTACATGTTCATTCTCTGTGTTGCATCGTGTGGGTGCACAGTACTGTGAGGGTGATTACCACATAGGCGCAGGGGTCCTCACCTCAACACTATCGAGTGTGCGTTATAGTGTTGTTGACCCCGTGAGTGTGGGCATGTTACTGTATGTTTCTGTGTATGTCTGTGTGTGTTCTCATCCTGTAATATGACAGTGTATTACTGCTACACAGTGAGGCCTCATGCTATCAAGTGGCCTCTAACTTTATCATCGGCCAGACCGCTGTGTAAACCCCCCGCACCATGTCACCATACTTGTGATGTGACTTGGTATGGATGTCACGTCTCTAGCCACTGTAGCCTATTAAACAGCCCACATGCTTCTGTATCAGTAGATGTGTGGACATCTGTGGTATGGTAGTCTTTCTAACAGTGAGGTTGAGGCTACATATAGCATGCTGGTATTGCAATACATGCCTGTGAGTACTCCACATTTACACATGTGAAACTGCAAACACTGCTACTTATTGGAACATGCAAGTAGATCTTAAGGAGGGAAGCAGGGCATCATTACCAACATGCTGTTACTGTTGTTACCAAGACACATACTGTGAACATACAACAATGCACTCCAACTGCAAACACTGTAACGTAATGGCACATGCAATTAGACCTTAAGGAGGGAAGCAGGGCATAATTACCAACATGTTGTTACTGTTCTTACCAAGACACATACTGTGAACATATAACAATGCATTATAAACTTGTACTACATGGTATGTCTGGTGTGTGTCAACAGTACACAACTAATGTAATATACACTTATCTCACTATTCTGTTCACCCTGTGCATCAGACCATATGAGCATGTCCCTGCACCGATGGTGTGGATGACAGGGATGCAGCACAGGCATCATCATAGCATAGGGTGATAATGTTTGCCAGGGGCATAGGCTGCACCACTGGATGACATCATGTGTGTGGTTAAGGGCCGGTGATCTGATTGGACATGTGTGGTCATTATGCATGTGGGTATTGCGGTGCCCTACAGATGTTTCTGCTGTGTGCGTGTATGTGTGCACACAGTTCTGAATTTTGTCAGGCCTACACAGGGGTATTATTGACAGCTCCAGATTGTACAGACCAGGATGTACAGCTCACTGTGTCTGGCCACGGCCATGTGACCTGTGCCTGCCAGGGGTTGCATGGGCACTACCAGGCAGAGGTACAGATTGGCTACTGTCCAATGACACATGTCCACTGGAATTGTGTCCCCACTGGGAATGTCCAGGGCCATGTCCACGTGGCCTGCTTTGTCCTGGTGTGGACAGTGCAGCACCAGCTGCACTGCTACTGCTGCCTGCACTATGGGAGTGGGCATGTGAGGTGGCTTGTTCACGCTGTCCTGCACTAGGTGGTGTAGCTGGCCTACATCCACATGGCCTACGCCTCACTCCTACCAGATGTTCCAGCACAGACAGCTCATGCTCGCGGATTGCCATGCCACTGTCAAGGATTCCAACCATGTCACCCAATCGCCTGTCCAGAACATCAGCAGTCTGCTGTTGAGCATTTGCCAATGCCTGGATGTTGTCATTTAGAGTACAGATAGCAGCCCTCTGAAGCCTCTGCCCTTCTCTGTTCTGCCATTCAGCACGTGCCTGTGCCGCCATTACAGTCTGGAACATGCGTCTGGTGACACCAGCTGCTGCGCTCTGTCCTGCAGGTGCATGTCTGCCAGAGGTCTTCCTACGAGCAGCACTGGCCACATGCCTGTGTGGCACATCTGCAGTCATTACACTGACACCATGGTGTGGAGACACACCTTCTGCAGCCACCACACATTCCTGTTCCAAGCTAACACACGCTGACTGTCCTTCCTCTATGGCCACTGGTGATGGGGTATGTGTTGGCATGAAAACTGTGTGCGGGGAAGAGGGGGACATAGCTGGGATGGCAACCATTGGCACAGATTCAGCCCCTGACAACCCTGCCTGTACCTCATGCATATGTTCATCATTGCTAGTATCTGTGGGGACACTAACATCAGATGGACCGCAGGAGGGTAACAGACCTACATCACCTGTGAATGCAAAGAAAGACTCTATATTACAATAGACACAAACAGACACACACAGACACACAGACAGACACAGACAGACACAGACAGACACAGACACACAGACACACAGACACAGACACACAGACACACAGACACACAGACACAGACACACAGCCACAGACACACAGACACACACACAGACACACACACACAGACACACCATGCATGTGATTTGACAGACGGCATGCAGCATGCATGTGATACAGCAGACGGCATGCAGCTCAGACATTAATAGTGGTAGTTAGCATACCTCCCTGGGTTGCACACAACAGCAAGCAGGTGTCATATCAGTAGTCATGCAGTTCACACAATCATGGTAGTAAGCATGCATCCCTGTGATACACCATGTGGACCAGCACAGGTTAACAGTACACATGGCTGAAGTGACCTTGACATGTAATCTGCTGACGTATGCATTGACATGCATACATGTCTGACACAATGGTGTCCCGACACATGTACAGCGTTGTAATGGGTATCACATTGCAGTGTTGTCTGTATGCCCTACAGATAGAATGCACTTATAGCAAATGTGCATGAGCATTGAAGGGTAGTGTGAGGCATCTACATTGCTATACAGTGTGAAGTACAGACACTGTGCCATTGCATGGCATCATGAGGCATCTATATTGCTATACAGTGTGTAATATGCACACAGTGCATAGCCATAACTGTGTGCATACACATTACATAACTGTGGATTGTGACCCACATCACTGAGGTGTATACACACCAAACCATGCTGTGTCATGTGACAGGTCACTGGAAGACTTACGTATGACACCCCTGCACAACTACTACAAAGTCTTAGCTGCCTGGCAACCATGTCCACACATGGCAGACTTGTCAATACACCATGTCCCAATTGACATAAATGTACCACACACACGAGGTGCACGGCTGACAGTGATGTCCTACAGCAGCAAGGGAAATGTACGGTATCTGTGGACTGATCTGGTGTCAATGTCTGTGGAAGCTGTACAGGTGACTACTGTCATGCTATGACACAGTCGTGATGTTCAACACATCTTAGATGGTCGAATTAAGTGACACCTCCACTAGCTGTGCACAGGCTTTTAGGATGTCCAGTGTTCCACATCAACTATATAATCAGTCAACTAAGGCTATAGTTGGACCATGTGTGGACAATGTGCAACAGGGTGTATGCACATCACATCTACTGTGTGGCTACATGTCTCTGGCCATCCTCCATGGCCATGTGTGAACATGTGTTGGCCAATGTGTGTGATGGCCTTCTATCTCACATGTCTGTGTTGTCCCATATGACATACACCCATAGATGTCAGATATGTCACTGTCCACAGGGCTATGCAGACAAAGGGTTGTATGTTTGGTATGTGGGGTATGTATTATGGGATAGTGAGACAATATTGCAGCCGGAACACTACATGTCTGGGACATGTCAGATGGCACATCACAATGTGTGCACCCATTGCAGGGGCATATTACACAATGGTGACTCCTTGGGCTGCCCATATCCCAGCTCACTGTGTGGTACTGTTTGCGTACCACACGTGTTGTTCCAATGTATAGTACATATGCCTACATTGAACAACACCTCCACCGTTGTATGCACAGCTGTCCATACATCTAGCAATGACAGATGCTGTGGTTTCATGTCAATGTTTCATTTAGTTTGTATATATTGCACATGGGTAGCCAGTCTGAATGATGACAGATGCGACCTGTATATCGTGACTGGACCATACATTATGTGTACATCTGTTAACTGGCCACATGGTGAATAGATATATGCATTAACATGCCTGATACTGATAACTGTCTCACCTGCAACGGACTGAGGTCTGTGCGGCATGCCAGAGCTACCTGTATAGGGGTGACACAGCAGTTTGAACATTATCCATGACTGTATGACAGCCACAGGGTGCACTGTGCATGTTAACACATTTGCCTGTACAATAGCATATAGTATTCACATGTATGCATACACAGGGTAGCATACTGTAGTATGTGGCATGTGTGTAAACATACCTAGCATATGATGTTACATTACATATTGTACAGTGACACATGCAACTAAATGGGATATAATAGTCATATGTGCAGTAGTGACTTACCAGGCAACTCCAGGCTCATTGGTTTGGAGACACCCACCTCCACAATGGCAGCTAGTGTGTGTGGATGCTGTTTTGAGGGTGTCCCCAGGCTGGCCAGTAGCTCCTCGGTGGGTGTGAGTGGGGGCTGGGTTGATGGCCCACCACCTGTTCCACCTTGTTCCCTGGTGATTGCATTGGCACGCTGTTTCGCATGTCGTATCAGGTCCGTGCAGTGTCTGCGCACCTGCTGGTAGGTGCAGTTATGGCCACCCACATCATTAACCCTCCTGCAAAGTTCCTGCCACAGGTCGTCATGCTGCTGGGCATGCTGTGGCACATGGCTGAACAACACCTCGTAGTTCTAATGGAGGTACGGGATGAGGGCATCATCCTCCAGGCGGCTATATGCTGGCAGGCATGAACGAGGCATTATCTGGAAGACATAATGATGGAGACAGGTCACAGTATCACAGAGATGTACAGAGATACAGCTGCACATACATTTGTATTAAATCTAATATATCTGAACAGTTATCTTTGCAAATCGTCATGACACTGACACGACTGACATGTTTGTGTCACACACATGTAACACCCATTATGCATTGGATATCATCACCATATATGTGTGTCACCTCATTACATTGTTCATACTCCATGTGAATGCTGTCTTGATGTGGCATGTATGTTTGCCTGTACTGGTGTTCTTACTTATCAGCACATGCATGGATGTGTCCACAGTAATGCTGTTGACCTTGATGCTGTGTATATGTCACATATCAACACATACACTGCCTTAATGGACATGAGCAGTGACAATGCACACATAAGCACGGAAACCTTTACATGCATGTGTTTTGCCATATACATCTACACGGCACTGTACAGCAGTTCAACATCCTGCCACGTATCGCCTGTGTTGCACATGTGATAGACATGGGACAATGGCTAGCTGGATGTCATTCGCAGGGATGGTTATCAACCATAGCATGTACGGGCAAGGTTTTCCAGCTGTATCCGACAGCCATTTTGCCACCGCAAGGTGCATCAGTGCCACATTACTGATGCGGACAGTTAATAATACATCTACCATGCGGTCATCACACCATGTATGACAGAGATGACATGTGCAGCTTTGATGGACAGGGTTGCATGATATGGCAGGAGTATGTAACATGTATGGCACCGGGATCTGTCCAGCATGTGGCGATCCGTGTAGTAGGACTGTGGCTGTCCATGACGTATGTCTTTCAGATCAGGATATGTACGTGTAGCATGTCCAACATCACAGTGTAGCACATGTCTTTATGCAAGGTAGCCAGTATGCTGCATAGTGGAGGTGAGGATTGCGAAGGCTGGTATCACCCATCCACGCATGGCCAATACCCCTTAAAGGTGATATGTGATCCGATATTGGTCACCCGAGTGCTGAGTATGTCTGTCCAATGATCTCCATGCTCATGGATGGCACCCTGTCATGACATGGGTGCCTTGTATGACTACCTAATAGGCCTAGAGATGTCACCAACTTAGGGAGGTGAACTGCACAGTACCATCCCTTACACAGTGTCCATAATGTTGACCGCTGCCTAGGTGGTAGTTCATGGGTACAGGGTTATTCATCTAGCGGTGACAATGCTATTTTCAGCTGTCAGATTGTGCACATATGTCACACACCTCACCCACAAAGCCCATTCTGTATGTTGTCCACAACACTGAGACAGCTATTGCTCCTAGGTCATGGCCATTCACATCCTTACATACACAGATGCCTCCCATTTGTCTGTGTGGTATGGGCTGCAATGAGGGGGGAGTACAAAACATTAACCCTGTTTTACTGTAGCTGCCACTGGTGTGATATGCACATGTCACTCAGACACCTTTTGTAGTGTTGCTTCTGTCAACTGGCCACTGGTAGAACACTCCTGTGACATACGAAGGTACATCTAGTATACTCAGTGTAGCTGGAACATGGTATGGATGATGATGTCCTATGACCTGTCACAGGTATGCTATGCAGTGTGAAATCATCCGTACTGTCATCTACTTCTGTACTGCTAATATCTACATTGATAAAGGTTCATAGACATGCAGACCATACTCAGCAGGGTAATAGTGCAGTGCCTCCAATTATGACTGTCGTCTCCACTTATGGGTTGCAGTGGGTTGATATTATCCAACACCCTATCTGTATTGCATATTCATGCTCAGCACTTGTTCAGAACATGTAAGCACTTCATGAGCTACTAATTACTATAGCACTGTCTGTCCTTACATTTCCAGCTTGCTTACAGTACAACAGCTGTTGTACACACGTAACTCACATATCTTGTGAGACATGGTTGAATATACAGGCATGTCCAAGTGTCACTTACCAGTGCTATTGCCTGCCTATATGATGAATATGGCAAACGTGGCAATAGAGCAATTGTCTCATGTACACAGTCAATGCTCACCTCCCAACATACGACATTACAGCCTGTGAGAGATGCACATATGTAGCCATGCTGGGGGTAATGCTCTCACCAACCCAGACTGAACCTGACATTCATGTGGGGACGTTTAACATTTGCAACACACCCCACTCATCACATAGTCTCACTAGATCTCCACCATCATAGGCCACACATAGTATGAGTATGACATTTGCAGAACCTCTCCATACTCTGTGTAGGCACCAGAGGCAGCCCCCATCACCAAACACAACAACAATTACTTATAGCCCACAGACTCATGTGTGCCCATCAACTACAGCCAATAGGGTGTTATAACATACCCAACATACCGGTCATAGGTGACTCTGTGGGCGGTCACACTGATACGCCAGGGATCACTGCAGTGGCTGTACTGTACAGAGGTGCAGGTAACACATGGCTCTGCTGTTCACAGACAGGACACTACCCTAGAGAGGTGCCGCCGGTGTAAACACTGTAGTTGGGCTTACACATAGACTTGCCAGACAGCATAGTACCTCACTATGAACCTGTGAAGCTATTACATGTCCTTTGTGCATGGTTAATTGAGTAGCTCTTCCATTTTGATTAGCTATCATGCTGATACAGTGTCCCATGACTGCAAGCCATATGTATCCTGTTATTGTGTATTGTACATGCCAATAGACAATACCTTTTGTTTGCATGATATAACAGTTATGCTGTGTAGAATATCTGACATATCTACCTACAATACTGTACATTACACATATTTTACACATTATTCCATAATGCAAAGTAAACTTGCACAGCAGGACCACCTTAGGCATGTTATTGTTATTATATGCCCATACACATGCCTACTGTGACAGTATATCAACATATGCTATCTCCTGCTATGGCACGTACTTGTTGGACATACCCTACCACTGACGGTGGGTGGTGTGGAATTGTTCTGTTTAAAGCCCTCGTATGACATCCCTTGTGGTGTATGTGATGTTTACCTTGTGGCCCACAGCAGGACACACAATTTCTACAAGCGTTACTATGCTCAAAAAGACATCACTACATGCATTGCGTACACTTTAATTAATACAAAACAGGCTATACATACACTAACATACTGAGTGTTCTACATACCTTGTTAGCGTTCCGAATCTTCGTAAATATCTCTCTTACACCTTTACTGTTTAAACGGTTCTATGGTATGAGCATACGGTTTGAATGTATGGCAAGTCATCCTTATATACGTCGATACCTGTAACATGTGGTTTCCTGCCGCCAATTGGTATTCCTGAGTAAATTATTACATGCACATCAGCTGTGCAGCTACTCCATTCACCAATTACGTGGCAACAGTGGGGCATAATTTAATTCTCCACTTGGGTGTTGCCCTTTTGCCCTACCTTCGGGGAGACGGCCTGTATGTGTTTTGTTGTGAGGAATTGCAACTGCTATTTGTAGAGACACGGATATTTTGAATTCATGTCCCCCGTGGATTGTATGTGACAGCTAGAGTATGTGGTTCTACATGTGAGTGTACCCGTAATCTCAACCGTCTGATAAGGGACTATTGCAAACAAAACCTGTAACATCACCGTCTGTTCCATTATACAACAGCTACGATTTCACATGGCGCCATTACAAATGTGTCTCTCACAAGGTATGTTAACGCTTCTGCAGATGTAATTGAGTGAGTGGATGTTTGTGATGTTATTACAGTCTGTATTGCAATTGTTTCGGGTGTGGGGGAGATGTAGGTGGGTGTACATAGCATATACAGGTTTGTGGGGACTGCATTTCTACATATTCCATATATGTGTGTGGGCTCCTTCCCTAATTGAAGACCTATCAGTTAGTAGACTGAACTATGGTTGTTACGGGCTTATACATTAAGCTATTGTTAATTGGTTTCTATATAGTATGCAGGTGAGGTTAATACTTCCATACCTCCGGAAATACAGCGATATGTAAAGGAATGTTACTAAATGACATCTGTCTCGTGTATTTCTGTCACAGATATTTGCACTCATTGCAGTTGTGTTGGTGACTGAACCTCTTTGGCATGGGTCGCCACCTTTTCAAATGGCCATAGTGGGACATTTGCAGGACACACATTGGTGTTTACAGGCTGACACAAATACATACTTATTCTTGTAGCACTTTAGCTACTTATCATGTTTCATGTAACATTTACATTTTGTAGATACAGGCATAACTATTTAATGCAACTATTACATAATATATGGGACATAATTATGTCCTACAATCTTGGACATTTGCCCTTTTTAATATTTTTTGTCAGGACACAACTTCCCAGGGAGAGGCTGTTCCTCTTAAAGTGGGACAGGTGGTAACCGTATGCCTATGGCCAGCTATAACCACACCTACCGTAATGATCTACCTCCGAGTTAGCACTAACAGACACACGATGCAAACACACACACACACACACAAACATTACAGTCCCACGTAAACGCACACGGCACCCTCAACACGCACATACACAGACTACAGCAATCACAAACACAGTTGAACACAGTACCTACATGGACCGCAACACCGGCAGCGATAACTAAATGTCCCTTAATATCGTGATAATATTACACGCGGTTCCAGTGTTCCGGTACTGTGTTTTTTCGGTCTTTAAGCCTCGTGATTACGTGTGTCGGTATGTGACACATTCCATAGTTGGCAGTATCCTATTTATTTCTACCTCCATGGTTGTGTACATGTCATTGACCTATCTATATATTTGCAGATATAGGTGAATCCGTATATATCAACATATATCTCTCTATCACCCTTTCTATCTCTATTATGTATATATATATATATATATATATATATATATATATATATATATATATATATAAGAGAGAGAGTGAGAGGGAGAATACACCTTTCATTGTGTACATGTCGGTGTATACTGTTTCCTGGACTCCGCACGTTTGTGTTTAAACCTGTCACATTACACACCT
Organism: Protopterus annectens; assembly: GCF_019279795.1. NCBI lineage: Eukaryota > Metazoa > Chordata > Ceratodontiformes > Protopteridae > Protopterus > Protopterus annectens. The sequence goes on from NC_056728.1 coordinate 1,330,563,774, forward strand.
GCCATTGGTACATCTTGGGTAGCTTAGTGTTAGGTGATTGTGTACATGATTGCGTGTTCTACTCCTGGCAGTGGTCGTTTTACCCTTCAGAGCAGGCACTATTAGTACAGGGGTGAATAATGCTAGTTTCACCTGTTCTGGACATCATTGACCGTGATCTGCACGATATTCAGAGAAGCTTAGCCCTGTTTCGCGCATATCCATATAGTCATGTTTAAATGACGCTTACCAGCACTGGGCGACACATATTCCCACTAACATGTGCTAAACCTGATCTGATGACCTGCATCCAACATCCATTATTCGTGCCTTCGGGATTACATAACGTCCCTTGCAGGACGTGGAACCGGGAACATGCACGACAGTCAGTGCATTTACCACTTGGGCATCTGGGATTTGTACACGTGTTATGGTGTTTTGTATGTGGACTGTACTATGGCTGTTACTCCATACTGCAATCAAATGGGTAACTCAATTAGTTTACATATGGATGAAACCTATTAATGGTATGTCCAAGTGATGTATAATGGATGTGCTCCAGCATTGGGAATGTATGTCACAGTGAGACACACACTATAATGTGCTACACCTTCACACAACCATAGGTGGAGCATGCTGGGGTGACAGATACCTGTCATGGGTACACCCCATGCTTTGCCACTACATCCATGATTACATTATATGGAGCCCCTCATTAACACACCAGGGAATCCATGCAGAGTGTGTGAGGAACAGTAATTACACACATGGATCCTGCAATTGGCTCTGTTCCACTGAGGGAGAGTTGGTTACTCGATGTGGTGGCGACAGCAAACACTGTTTGCCTCGATTGATGAATGGCCTCTGACTATCAGGCGTGTACCTACCGATGTACCTAGGAACCTATACATTCAGTACCAAAATATGCTGATAGGTGCGTGTACTGTTCAGGTGTTGACATTCCTTGTTCCAATAGCTGTTGTGTGTGCAATGGTTGAGGGCTGCCTATGTAGGATTCATGCAGTAGACCACCTATACATTACAATTTACAGGTGGTCGTGTGTGTGTGCCATCCATTTTACTGTGTGTGCAGGTGGAGAGGTGTGTCAGTCCATAGGGGCCTACACTGTCAGAGTATGTGCTATACGTTCCCTCTTTGCCAAGGCGTAGGCATATTGGGCATGCCTCCATCTGCCTACTGGGGCTGGCACAGGGAGTTCGTGGTCTGAATCCCTCTGTGCGTGTGATGGCCTTGGCAATTGCGGTGAGCTGTGAGGGCCCTCACCTTTATGTTCCTGCTGCAGCTGTTTCTGCAGGATCATATTATGTAGCATGGCACATACTATGAAGATGTGGGCACACGTGCCTGGAGAGTACTGCAAGGCTCCACCAGATATGTCCAAGCAATGGAACCGTGATTTCAGCATCCCGAGCACACGCTCTATGATGATTCTGGTTTGTGCGTGTGCCTCATTATGGCGTACTTGCATGGGTATGTGTGCATTTCTGATGGGAGTCATCATCCATGGCTCCAGTACATAGCCAGCATCCCCCACAAGGTGGCCAAGTGGGATGTCCCCCCCTGACAAATACCTGATACAGCTGTGAGGCATGCCAGATGTGGGAGTCATAGTAGCTTCCAGGGCTGCTAGCACACACATCCATGATAATGCCCTGGGCATTGCACATGACCTGGCAGTTGATGGAGTGTTATCCCTTGTGGTTTATGTAGTGCCTACTATGCTCACCGGCTGGTGACTTGATATGTATGTGCGTGCAGTCTATCGCACCCAGTACCTCCGGGTAGTGTGCCACATGGTGGAAGAGACGCATATTGCTGGCCAACTCCTCCTGAGTTCGGGGAAAGTATATATGCTCATTGGCATACATTGGCATGTGGTAACATGGCATCCAGGAACTGGTGTAGTACCCTGGATGCTGATGCCTGTGAGATCCCCATTATATCTCCAGTTGGCCTTTGAAAGGTACCTGTGGCTAGTATTCGCAAGCTTACACATACCTTCGTGTCCACTGGGATGGGTTCCCCTCTGTTGTTTCTGGATCTCAGGCGTGGCCAGCACAGCTCAATTATTTGCTGTAAGATGTCCCTGTCCACCCTGTAATGCTCTACTATCTCCAGATCATGTAGCCCTTGGTAGGTTACCGTTGGTCTGAACACTCTTCTCCTCCTCCGGGGCCTGCGGTGGTTGTCAGCATCATACTGCACAACACCTTCAGTCTCTAACACATGGTGATGAATCACAGCTTTGGCAGGTCCCGACATGTAAATTGTAAAAGTTCCCCGTCTATTTACACCAATGGTGCAGTGTTTGGGAATACACAGGTGTGTGTAAGGTGCTTTCACACTTTATACTATTGTGCTGTGAACACTGATGATGTCATAGGGTGTGTATGTATGATCGTAGCTACAGGGTATCTTATGTGTTTTATGACAGGTACTACTATTGTGGTGCCTTTGGTGTTGAATTACATTTGGCTGCCGTGGATTACCTCTTGCCCTTCCCTTTACATTTCTTAACATTTCACCTCCCATTTTCTGGCATGCATCCAGCAGCCTGCTTTCATTTGTACTTTCCTAAACCTGGCTTATCTTGCGTAATGTGTTCTATGGCCAGTCTACTGCAGGTTTGCTTTGCTCTGCTATGACAGTTCTCTTTTCTTTGCAATCCGACACCTCCCCTATCCTGTTTTGCAGGTTTCTGCGAGCAGACTTGTCAGCTGCCGTTGATTGCCCACTGTGAGTTAATAGGTGTTAATTGCTCAGTTGTACTCCAATTACCGTACTGCGACATTTCCTTATTTTCTTCCCCCTAACCTTCCTGTTTGAGCTATGGTGCGCAGCGCATGCGTCCACTTACTGGGTTTCGGGCACGTTTTCATCCCCGTACACATGCGCTTTCGGGCACCATACGTGCTCTCAGCTAAACGATGCTATACCTACATCCCCACCCCTGTCCTGCAGCTTTGCTTAGCAACGGTCAGGCTGGATTTGCATTGCTCCAATGTGCTTACAGCTACGGTGGCACACCCCACTGCTGATGTCATGTATACCTCTAAACCACTCCTCGGTGTTGTAGCGCTGCACCGTATGGTACATCCTTAGTCCGGCGGGACGTTTGCGATTCACTATTACTTACCTCATTTGCATGGGATTGACTACTAATTCCTAGTTACCGTGCCGAACACTGTCACAGACCCTTAGCAACCCTTGCAGCTTGGTTGTGGTGTACCATGCATACCATTGAGTATTATGGTGAAATCATGATTTGTATTACATTGTGATTGTATGACATTTGTATATATTTTCTTTGTGTTCCCGTTTGCGCACACATGCCCTGCAGTTGTACTTTGCGTTACTGTGGACATGACATTAAATGTTGTTTTTTAGGTGTTGTGCATCTTTTCTTATGCCATTGGCTGTATATTTAGCCATTGGCATATGTTAACTTTGTAATACATGAGTATGGTCCGCTTTCATAGCTCCGATGTTCCGTTGGGAAAAATGTAAACCATTTTTTTGGTTTACATTTCTGTGGGCTTACGCTACGCCTGCACCACTTCATGAATCGCTATGTACCTTCATTTGTATGGTGCGGCACTGCGCATGGGGTGATTAGCATACCTAAGCCGAGGGCTGCGCAGATCTGGCGTATGCTGGTAGTGCACGTGGAATTGGATCATACCTGAATCGCTCGGCAGCCATATTTGGCATTATACCGCTGAATCCCGGGGAGAGGTGCATCTATTTGCATTTTAGCATATTACATGTGTAATTATGCAGTAATAATTGCAGCTGACTTGCACCTTTACAAGTATTCAGAACATTTGATCCTAGCCAGTATATGGCATTTAGTTCTTTGCAAAATATGCCATAAATGCATTTCTGAACATCGCTTTTATAATTTTGTAATAGTGAGCTAATTAAGCAATAATCAATGGAAGCAAAGTGGGATACAATGAAAGCAACTTCACACTCTTCGAGTTTTGCCCCAAGGATGCTAACTGCTCTGATCAGGAACAAATAAATCGCATCATGATCTATACCTTTTAGGGGATGAACTTTTGTGATTATACCACAGTGCAGGTTGTGTGTTCAATTTGCTATATTTTATGCAGACAAGAAGCATCTGGAAGGGGAAAACGTAAGTGATAGGTGCTTGCATCTGGTGACACATTAACATACTTCAGACTTTTTTTGAGGTTCAATATAATGTAAGTATGTTACAATTTGTACTGTGAATGTTTAGTTTTATTTTACTTTCTGCAATTATACTTTCTTTTGTCAATGATATTGAGCATTGAGAGGAATTTGTATTTAAGATACATTCCTAGCTAATGGTCAAGAGGTCACCTCATTGTCAAAGGTGGAAATGTATAAATATCAGACAGTGCTGTTTTAAGAATGACATAGCAGGGTAACTTATGTACTTCATTTTTACTTTTACTTCTGTATTAATACTTGCTATGGAGAATGCCGTTTTTTTTTGTGTGGAACTGGAGGTAACATTCTAATGGTTTATTCCTAGTAGAATAAAGTTTTCTTCAGAAAAAAAAAAAAAAAAAAACTCGTGATTCCATTTAATAATCATAACATCAACCTGCAGATATTGAAAATAGGTTATGAGGCCCTTGAAAACAAGGAACATCCAGCCAAATGTCTGGAAATCCAATTAGCATAACATTTGAATACCAAATAATATTTGAAGCTTCCAGTAGGAATGAGGGATAATACTGAGAAACACATTTAAAAAACAGATTGGTAAAAATGATGAAAAAATATAATCATGTTATCAAAGAGACAGTGTAAAATCTATAGACTTTAATGAAATGTATTACGAAATCATACCACGCAAGTTCATTTTTGCTTCTGAAAGAGTGAGATGTAAGATGTGTGCCCTCTTTCTTTAAGATATTGGTGCCACTATTATATTGGTCATGTAGTGTGGTTTTCAGTGTACTAAGCCTCAAAAATCATGTGCGATCAGGAGGGATTCAGCAAATTGTGTAACAGGGTAAATCAATGATAAAAATAGACACATATTCCAAAAACAGGTATATCATGAGAAGGGTAAATCATGCCTGAAAATATTAACATTCTTTCAAGGCAGTGACAGTTGTGAGATCTGATTCCATCATGTTGTTTGCATCACTCTAAAATATATATTTCTCCTGTTATATTATGAAAAGTTGCTGATAATTAGAGCATTCACACAACTAAACAAAAATTAAATAACAACATAAAAATAGTTGTTGAGATTTCCCATCACTATGCTGTTACCTGAAATATTGCTACCTGAAGCTAGACTCTGGGAGTGAATGCTAAATGCAAGGTAAGCTGGTTTATCTTGTAAGTTGTACCTACTGGCCAGGATGTATGTCTTGGATAAGTCTGTAGCCATCAATGTAAATTCCTGCTACATAAACATCAGTATAATTTTTGTAGTACACTATTGTAATGAGGTTACAAAATTTGCTGATAACTTGTCAACATGTTTTACTATGATACATATATATATATATATATATATATATATATATATATATATATATATATATATAGTGGGGATTCAATAAAGTCTACACGGTCATTTTTGACTGTGTGTGTGTTGCAGTGTGATGCACACATGGCCGCAAATATTTTTAGATTCAGTAAACTCTGTGTAGCATCACGCACTCATGCACAAACATGGCAATTTTCATGGCATGTAAATTACAACATAAGTAGCTGAACTATATGCTAATGAAGCAAACTAACATAGTGGAGTGATTCAACCACCTGTAAAGCAACTGTGTAGACTCTATACTCATGTTGCCCATGTATTCAAAAACTTTTCTAATAAAGCCATGGAAAGGTATCTACACAGAAACAAGAGCAAGTAAAAGTAAATAGATTTGAACAGAACTGACCTTAACATGTAAAGCAGACACAGTATGACATTATTAGACAGAGTGCATGTTACAAAAGTATAGTTACAATACCAGCAATTCTTTTTAAGTGAAATAACAGAAATGCAGCTTTGCTTCCCCACCCCCAAATGAAGAATATACTCGTAACTAATGTAGAAAGCTAAAAGTGTAACCCTATGAAACAGACATGGGCCCTTGGCAGGTGCAAGGGGTGCACCCCTGGAGCAGGGGTGGGCGGAGATTAATTTTCTTTTAATAACCAAAAAAAAACATTTTTAAGGGAGTTCTTCTTTAAGAATGGTCTTGTAGCTTGCTGGTCCGTCCTGTTCCTCTTCACCTGCGCTATTTGATATTACTGTTCACGTTGTTTGGTAAGGGAATTGTGTTGAATGCTGCAGTAAATAAGGGAATTCCTCGACCACTCTATTTCGCTATTTCTTTTGCTTATCTTCACGTCAAGTCAGATAAGGGAATTTAGTTGCATACAACACTATGTACACACAGAGGGTATTCCGAGACATTTGCTGTGTCATGGCACATTAAATAAAGTATTTAATGTACATGATTTAAATATAGTTTTACATGTTTGTAAAGGTATAAATCAGTTTTACAAGTTTGTAAGGGCATAAATCAAGGTGCCAGTTAATTTTAAAAAGTTTTAATAAAGGTTATTTATATATATGTTAGTTTGCTTTATTTATTTTACTTCATGTTTATTTCAGAGAAACATTTTGTGTAATTGTCTAATCTCACTATTAGCTTATTTAATTTCTGATTACTTTCTGATTGTTTCCTCTGGAATTCTTAGCAGTATTTATTGTGTTTGATGTAAATATAGTCCGAGAACCTCTTGAAGGTGTGCAGCCAAGTTGCCAAATTATTTTTTTAAATTTTGAATAAAGGTTATATTTTATGAGTTCATATGAGCAACCAAGATGTTACTAATATTAATAACTATGTGAACCCTTTTTATTTATTTATTTATTTATTCATTCATGTATTTCTTTATATATTTATTTGTGTACCAGGGTAGTGCACAAATCTCAATGTTTGTAAGAGGGAGGTAGGGGTGTGTTTGTGTCTGTAAGAAGTAAGCAGGTCTGTGTGTGTGTTTGTAAGAGGGAGGTAGATGTGTGTAAGAAGTAGGTAGGTTGGTGTCTGGTGTGCATGTGTAAGTAAGAGGGGGAAGGAGTGTGTGTAAGGGGGGGTCATACCTCACAATTATCTAGATGTTTGACTCATATTTTCAGTTAGTTTCTCATAAATTTATGTTGTTTTTTTCTGGCAAATCATTCAGGATTGAAATCAGAAAATAATGGCAAACATTTGAGTTTTAGATTTTATATCCTTAGAAAATACATACTAATGCAAACCTTGTTGTCCTATCCACTTTCTAAGGAGGTAGGGGAATGTATGTGTGTGTTATACCTTTCAACTCTACAGATTTTCACAGAATGTCAAGATTTTTGCCTTATATTTTTGATCTGTTCTTCATACAAATTCTGTTTTATTTGACAAATCAGTGGGATGAGCAAAGGATTACAGTTGCTAAATGACATGTATTTGAGTTTCAGACTTCGTGTCCTTTAGAAAATGCATTCTAACACAAATCCTGTTATTCTAGTAACATTGTAACGAAATAACAAGTGGGAAGAAACCACAAGAGGTACGCCAAAATACTATAAGGCACAACGAATCCAAAGCCAGTAGAAAGCACAAAAGACTGTTTATTTTAACGTCTCACAAGTAAAATCACGTTTTCGTTGCCCATGCAACTTCTTCAGAATACAATCACAAAAGCAATACATTTCCTAGGTTCTTATATAGCCTTAAGTAAATTAATGTAATCAATTAATGTGTTGATTGATTCCTTGTTAAGTCTTAAAAATATATTTCTTGAGTAATATCAATACAGAAATAAAAGGCATGTTTCACAACACAAAAAAATTTTTGAAACAATACCAAATACAATGAATATTACATAGTAAGAAATATATTTTTAAGACTTAACAAGGAATCAATCAACACATTAATTGATTACATTAATTTACTTAAGGCTATATAAGAACCTAGGAAATGTATTGCTTTTGTGATTGTATTCTGAAGAAATTGCATGGGCAACGAAAACGTGATTTTACTTGTGAGACGTTAAAATAAACAGTCTTTTGTGCTTTCTACTGGCTTTGGATCGTGTTGTGCCTTATAGTATTTGGCGTACCTCTTGGTTTCTTCCACTGTTATTTCGTTACAGTGGTTTGTTTGTTTGCTGTTCCTTTTGGGTATCTGATGTCTTTGGAAACAAGTTCGGGATCTTTTACAGCTGGTGCTTCCGGCACCAGAATGGAGGAAGGTGTATCGGCATCCGCCGACACACGCCAACTTACGGGCCAACTCACTTCGCTTATCCAGCTCCTTACACCGCTTAGTCAAGGTCTTCAGTCTGTTCTTTTGGAACAACGTGAACTGTTAAAAGTGTTGAAACCGCGGTCGGCGGGTTTAGGATCTACGGGTCCTGCCAAATCACAGTCTAGCTGTTTGGAAACTAATGACAATGCGGACATCAGCAACTTTCTTAGAACCCCAGCAGCATTTCGATCAACCGACGATGGTGCAGCAGGCAGCATTGGACATTCTGTTACGGAACCGGTTGTACAACCCTCTTCAACTTTTTCCGAGTGGGTTAAACATCAGCCCGCATTTGAATTTCATCCCAACCACGAAAACCTTGAAAACAGAACAGATTCTGGTATGTCTTTCGCAGACAACATGCGGAACCTTGAGAATAAACTGTACAGGTACAAGACATTGCAGCTTGACAATTTATATCTGAATGAATGTTTACTTAAACAGATAGTACCTAAGGGTTTGCGTGTGCACAAATATCCAAACAATGTTGTGTTTGGGAGTGATTTTCATACCGAACTTATCAAGGTTTTTGATGATTGTGGTTTTGGCATTGTCAAAGCTATTATAAAAAGAAACGAAGCTGACATTAATGTATTACAAACTGAGATTTTTAAACTTAATGAAAACATTACTATGGACTTAAAATTTACTATTGAGACTGAAAAATGTAAATATTATACTCTTAGGGCTCAGGTAGACCAACAGTGCAAAATTGTACTTAACCGAAAATACAAGAAGCTTAATAGAGATATTGTGGAATATCAGCAAGGTAGGCAATACCCCTATCCACCCAATTCCAGGGGTGGAGTTGCACACCAGCCAGTGTATAGGGATACAAATAATACACGCCATATACAGCCTCCCAGACAGGAATTTTCATCCCCTCCATTTTTACAGCCTTTTGATGAAGAGACTAGTTCTGACCCTGGTTTTTTACCCAGGAGGTCAGAACGTCTTCGCCAGCAGAATCACAAACAACAGGATCAAAAGCATTATCCAGCACCACGCTCTCCCCATTATGGCGAGAGATCCAACAGGGGCTGGGGAAGAGAACAGAATCAGGAATGGTAAAGGATAAGAATATTGAGATTAGTGCACTTGGTAATTTCTCTAAACACACTTTCAAGGGATACCATATTTATAACTACAGTCATGTAGTTATTAATGAACTTTGGTTTTCTTTATTGATGAAAGGTTTTAAGTTTGTACCAAGTCGTAGTTATAACATTATTAACACCATTTTAGATGTTAAACTTTTCATGCGCAAACTTAACCTCCAGCATATTTTTGGATCTGATAGCATGGCCCCCTGTTTGATGTTAAAAAAATCTAGTACCTTCAACCCCCCGTTGCATCCTCAAATAAGTAATCTGGAGAACAGGATTATTCAAACTATACGCGGCCAAGTGGGCAGGTCCAATAAGGAATCCAACCTTACACAGGCAGAAAATGACCTTCTTAATGATCTATGTTCTGACAATTCTGTGCGGATTATGCAACCGGATAAGGGGGGAGGTACAGTGGTCATGGATAAAATTTTGTATGAGGCAAAAATGTATACATTATTGAATGATATTACTAAGTATACCATTGTCTCCCTGAATGAAGTACACATGTCATATAAAAAGATTGACATGGCTACCAAGGACCTACTTGATCAAGAGGTCATTGAGCAGGATCTTTTTAACTTTCTTAGTAATTTACATCCAAAAGTTCCTACTATTATTGGAGTGCCAAAAACTCACAAAAATGTTTTGGACCCCCCACTTAGACCCATAGTGGCTGCGCAAGGGTCTAAGACCCATAATCTTTCAAAATTCCTTGACTGGAAACTAAAGCAGCTATGGGGCAAGAAACAACATCTTTTGAAAGATTCATGGGAATTTCTACGAGGGGTCACTGATGATTTGTATAGACCAGATTTACTGTTTGTTACTATAGATGTGGTGGACCTTTTCTCCGTCATTCCTTCTAGTGTAGGTTTGGCATGGATTGAAGAGGTCCTTTGGACATGCGTAGGTGTTACCAACAATGATGTAGTGATGGTTATGCATCTTTTGGAGATGGTATTGAAGTACAACTACGTATATTTCGATGGCGAATACTTCCAACAAATTTCGGGTGTCTCTATGGGAGCAAATTGTGCCCCGACCTATGCAGACATGGTCCTTTCTGTATGGGAAAGTAAATTTGTATTAGATTGTGAATATTCAAAGTATTGGATACACTACACCCGATTTCTTGACGATATTTGCATTTTTTGGACTGGACCAAGGGAAATTGTAGAAGAATTTGTTTTTTATCTTCATTCTACTACTGACTTCCTAAAATTCACGTATCAAATTTCACAACAAGAAGTAAATTATTTGGACGTAACTGTATACAAACATGGTAATAATTTTGGATCTAAAGTATACAGAAAACCATCTTTTGCAAATAGTTACCTTCACTATTCCAGTTCCCACCCAAAGTTCCAAAAAAAGTCTATAGTTAAGGGACAGTTTGTCAGAGTATCTCGTATGACCTCGGAGGAAGAAATTTTCAACATTGAATGCGAAAATCTGAGTTCGATGTTTTTAGAAAGAGGATACCCTTTATCGCTAATAAAATCAGTTAGAGATGAGGTCAGCCTGGCTAGAAAATCTAGATTCTTTTCTATTCTAGGAAAGGGGACGGTTGATACATCTGTACAAAATAGGTCACCTACTACTTACCCTTCTAAATCCCCTTTGACTTTTGTTACTGCCTTTAGTCAAGATGCTGGGCATATTAGGTAAATCATTGAGAAAGAAATGGAGAGTTTTCAGGATCTTACTGACTTGAAAAACCTCAAGGATATGACCTGTAATACAGTATACAAAAGAGGACGTAATATAAAAAACCTTTTGGAACAAAATTCACATTCAAGTAACTATAACCCTATGAGAAAGGGTACTTTTCGTTGTGGGCACTGCAAACAGTGCAAGTATGTCATCAATCAGGAACACCTTTATTTGGAAAGTAGGGATAGGAAGATCTACTCACAAAAGTACTACAATTGTAATTCGGCAGGACTCGTCTATTTGGCTGTCTGTAGGTCTTGTCCGGCATTTTATGTCGGCAAGACCGAAAGACAGCTCAAGAGACGTATATATGAACATCAATATGATATCCAGAGGCAGATAAATACTAATGCACTCTATAAGCATACTTTAGTGTGTCAGTCTGCCTTTTTCATGTTTTATGTTTTGGAATCCGTGGAAAAAGGCTGCAGGGGGGGAAACTGGCAGGCTATATTGGCACATAGAGAGACACGCTGGCAAATTTTACTTGTTTCAAACAAAGCACCTGGCCTAAATGATCTCATTTCAGTTATGCCTTACCTGAAGCTTAGAGCAGAAATATTGTGATTGTTTACAAGGTAGTCCCAAATGTACTTTAAGTTATTTAATAAACCAACATAATTAAGTATGGTATTTGTCTATATATCATACCATAATATAAAATAAAATAAACAAACTATGGTTTAATATGATTTATTTAATATTATGTGATCAATTAATCAATGCTTAAATATTTTATTTAGTAGAATGAGTTTTTAAAATTGTATAAAAAATTTTTTACTATGTAATATTCATTGTATTTGGTATTGTTTCAAAAATTTTTTTGTGTTGTGAAACATGCCTTTTATTTCTGTATTGATATTACTCAAGAAATATATTTTTAAGACTTAACAAGGAATCAATCAACACATTAATTGATTACATTAATTTACTTAAGGCTATATAAGAACCTAGGAAATGTATTGCTTTTGTGATTGTATTCTGAAGAAGTTGCATGGGCAACGAAAACGTGATTTTACTTGTGAGACGTTAAAATAAACAGTCTTTTGTGCTTTCTACTGGCTTTGGATTCGTTGTGCCTTATAGTATTTTGGCGTACCTCTTGTGGTTTCTTCCCACTTGTTATTTCGTTACAGTGGTTTGTTTGTTTGCTGTTCCTTTTGGGTATCTGAATTCTAGTAACATTCTAAATGTGTCCCTAGTTTTGGGCCTTTGTCGCCAACATTATAACAGGCTTTGTCTAGATTTCTTGTGCGAAGAGATTGAGAGGTGTGTGTGTGTGTGTGTGTGTGTGTGTGTGTGTGTGTGTGTGTGTGTGTGTGTGTGTGTGTGTCTTTATGTATAAGAGGGAGGTACCATATCCCTCAGTTGTCCAGGTTTTTGCAGAATGTCCAGATTTTTGCCCCATATTCCTCCTAAAAAACATTGAGTTTACTAAATAGTAACAGGCATTTGAGTTTAGACTTCATACCCTTTAGAAAAATGCTTACTAATGCAAATCCTGTTCTAGCAATTTTCTAGGTTCATGAGAGCAATATTTATAATCTGTCCCTATTTATTTTAGGCTTTGTCCAGATTTCTTGCACGAAGAGGTTGAGGTGTGTGTGTGTGTGTGTGTGTGTGTGTGTGTGTGTGTGTGTGTGTGTGTGTGTGTGTGTGTGTGTGTGTGTAATGCCCTAGTTAGAGTTAGAAGATGGAATTTATTTTCAAGGAATTGTGAGCTTCAAGGGAAGAGAAGTTTACTGCTGCTCATGCCAAGTCTGCTTAAAATGTGCAACTGTTTTGTTTAGCAAATGGTATTATGATTGTGGTATAAAATTTTAAAGCAGTGTTAGTAGCACAGCAGGTAGCATCCTTGCATCTTGATGTAGAAGGCTGTAGGTTGTAGTCCCACAGCAAGTTGATTTTGTGTTTTAAGGGGGTGGGGTGCTGCAGTCCTGAGTATGATGTTCTCTGGATGAGATGCCTAGAAACTATGAATCTGTCCAGCCATTTCCTGTTGCAATATACCAGCTTACTATTTTTTTAATGTAACAGAGACAATTTATTCGTTGAGGGCAGCAGGTACTGAATTTGTAGATGAAACAGTGAAATATAAAATTGTTTTCTAGCAACAACCTCTCAATTAGTTTCAGGTATCATTAATGTGGAGTTATTCAGATGACTTTTACTTCTGCAGAGATTGTGTATATTGACTGATATTGGTGGATTGTAATGGCAGACGTTTGAGTGGCCTTTTATGGTTGAAATGTTCTGAATTGGGCAGTTGGTCATTATTGGTTTGTATGTTTTGTTTCATTGCTTAGTAGAAAAATGTTCAAAACTATAAATTTAAAACACACTCTAACAAGTGGTGCTGTATCATGCAAGGGATATAATTCAATTTATATATTATAATTAATACAATCAGTAAGGTGAATCAAAGAAAGTTTGCATGGCCCTAAAAAATGCGTGCAAGGGCCTATGATTTGAAAACAGTCCAAAGGTAAACTTAACCTGCCACTGGCCAGATGCATTTTCTTTGAATGTGAGTTTCAGTGCTGTTTCAATGAATGTGAGTTTCAAAGGTAGAGAAGTTTTAATGCCAAGTCTGTTTTCATTGTAAGACTATTGCTTTGTCTAGGTTTAGTAAATGTCTATCAGTGTTTGTGCTATAAATTTTGAAATAAAAGTTGTAAATGAAATCCAAATATCTGTAATTATTGTAGACGTAAAGCATAAAACAGTATCTATACTGAGAGATTTGAACAGTGTCTATGAAAAATGGGGAAAAATATCCAAGTAATGGGGCACTGGAATGGCTGCATGGACGGGCTGTGTGGGTGGAGGGGGTGGGGCTGTGTGGGTGGGGTTCTGGGTTTGCACCCCACTGCAAAAAATCCTGCAGGCTCCCTTGGAAACAGACTATTTATACTATCATGTAAGCATATACAGTATGTATCAGTATACAGTCAAAGTTTATCAAAACCTGTATTCCTCTGTGCAGATATATAGCGAAGTAATACCTTCCTTTGTCTGTACAACACTGGGCTCTCCTTCAGTTACCAACCATGTAGATTCAGAGCTGTCAGCACAGTGAAGATGCAAATGAGTAAAAAATAAAAAGTGAAACGTAGCTGAAAAGCACGGATAACTTTATTACAAACAACACTGAGCACTTTCACCCACCACAATGCAGGTTTCTTCAGAGTAATTACATAATGGAGCAGCTTATCTTAAATAATCATGTTTAACCTATAATGTCCTCTCAACAATAAATCAATTAATTCATACGTATAAATGCAACAATTTCATTTAAAGTCACCAACACAAGGATAAATAGCAGATATACTGTGTATAAAATACCATACTAATCGTGTATACTGTTCTTTTCCTAAAAAGTTTTATGCAATGCTTTTATATATCTGTTAACTATAAATATATAACCTAACCTATATAAAATTACACCTATAATGACAACAGTTATGCCCTTGTAATAAAATAAATTAAATATGTATATATATATATATATATATATATATATATATATATATATATATATATATATATATATATATATATAGTGTTATTTAAAATAAATTAATATTTAAAAATATGTGTTAAAAATGTATATCAATTTTATTTGTGTTAAATTATAAATGTACTTAATGTATATATTTAATAAGTTGTGCTTGTTTACATATATATTTCATATAATTCATATAAATTTTTAAAATTTTTTTTTTACAATTTATTAAATATTAAATATTAAATTATATGATGTGTGAATTTAATCTTAACTTACTAACAATAGATATGTGTTCGTTAATTCCTGGTTTACTACATGCATTCAATCTTAACTGCCATAAACATTCCTTCAACTCTAACAGTGCATTAACATCACCTTCTTTTGTAGTGGTCTGAGGTAACCTATCTATAACAAAAAAGAGAAATTTCTTAAAATCCGGGCAAGTTAAACTGTGTACAAATAATGAATTTGTTAGTTTTTTATTTTTAATGTCCCTATTGTGTTCTGCTATTCTTTCTTTAAGTTTTCTAATTGTCTTTCCAATGTAGAATGCCTGACATGACAGGCATATGGCTACATAAATAACTAATTTTGTATTACAATTTACATGCCCTGGGCACCTAATGGTATGATTATGACCTTTAATTGTAACATAAGGTCCATCTCTAATAAATCTACATGACCTACAGAACCCACATTTTTTCATCTGTGAGTCTCTAAATCTGGTCTCACTTTCAAAATAATCCTTAAGATTTTTACCCCTACTAAAGACTATTGTGGGGTTTAGACCTATTTCTTGTAAAATGTCACTTTGATTAATAAATACTTTCTCCCAAGCTTCAATAATTATGTCTTTTATTAAGGGTGCGCTGTTACTGTATGGTAATATCATAGCATTTGATTTGTGATCAGCATTACCTTGTTGCGTACTTCTTTTTAACAATCCATATTTTAATATGGGCTGGTAATCAGTTTCTCTCTATTTTGTCACCTCATTCCTAATGTTTAGCATCAACTTGTTAGGATATCCTCTCTCAGTCAACATATCAATTAAATAGTCGATTTCGTTTTCAAAAATGTTGTCTTCACTAATCATCCTAGAAAGCCTTACCATCTGTCCTTTAACCAGACAACGTTTCTGAAAGGCTAGGTGGCAACTTTTGTAATGCAAATATGTTTTTTTCCTATAAATATTTGACTCTAGTTCATTACCCTTTTTGTATAATTTAATATCCACATATTCACCACATTCTTTGTTCATACTGTATGTAAACTTCAGGAATGAGGTAGTATTATTGAGATATTCTATGAATTCTTTTATTTCGTCGTGGCTACCCTTCCAAAACAACAAGATATCGTCAAGGAATCTTAAATATAAATCAATTTTGCACCAGTGTTTACATCCAAGAACATATTTCTTTTCCCACATAGCCAAAACTAAATTGGCATAAATGGGGGCACATCTTGCCCCCATAGCTACACCTGAACATTGTTTATAATGCTCACCTCCATGTCTAAAAAAATTATTATCCAGTACCATCTCCATCATTTCTAGCATAGTTTTCCTCTTAACTGTGTGCATTTTACTATAACATTCCAGACTTCCTTCAAAAAGTTCCAAGCCTTCATTTAGGGGAATGACTGAAAATAAATTAACAACATCAATTGTCACTATATAAATAGTATCCAAGTTGCTTTTATTATAGTCTTTAAGTTTTTCTAAGCAATGCCAAGAGTCCTTTACTATATGGTGAATGTTCTTAGTTACTTCACCACAATTAATATCGATATAATGTGCAATTGCTTCCAACTTGGAATACTTGGCAGACACAATCAGTCTAAATGGGGGATTTGATACATTTTTGTGTATCTTTGGTATCCCGAAAATTGATGGTGTCACTGGAAATTCTACTAGTAAATATTCATATTCCTTATCCGATATTGTGCCATCCATAAGAAATTCATACAATTGCCAATCAATTTTTGTGTACGCTTTTATAATGTCATCTTTGAATTATTGTGTATGTAGTCTCATCATTCAACGTGTCAGTCATTTTGTTTAAGTAATCAGTGTTATTCATTATTACGACATTATTACGATTAAAAACGACTTGCTATACGAGCACAGTAAACATAAACTTGACAACATTTTAGATGAAGTTAACAGGTATTTTAGCAATGGGCTTGACCATAAAAACGAAAAACTTCATAGGGACTCTAATGATTATCATAACAATTGTGCGTATGCCCATTTTAAAGACTATAAAAAAGCTTGCATTGGACAGGAAAACAACCGGGTACAGGATAAAACAAGGTACAGGGATGCTGTTCTGTTTGATAAAAATGTGCAGACATATAGTGCAGAAGCACAACACTATGATAGTCCAACGGAGCATTTTTTAGAAGAGCCAACTTTGCACAGATCAGAACGCTTGAAAGAGCGTTACCAGGATCGGCAGCAGCGTTACAACATTTATCAAATGAGTCACCAGAACAGCAACCAAAGCAGTTTCAAACCAGTACAATACCAGTACTAGTATATAAACTTTCAATTTTAGATTATGCTGTTACTGGAAACAGTATGAACACTTGTACTAATTTAAGGGAAGGTTGTTATGTACAAAAACATACTGGTGACACACGCGACTGTGACATTTTTGATGGCCATTCTGTATATTGTGCTAACAAGCTTTTAGAGGACACAAATAATGAATTAAGTAATGTTACCATTTTAGATAATAACACACATGTAAGTGTTAATGAAAATGTGCAAGGTTGTGAAAAATTGATTTACGAAGTAAAAGACTCTGATTCTGAGACACCTTTAAATGAATTAGAAACTAAAGTTATGCAGTTGCATGAAGAGCTACACTGTGAAATTGTTTCTGATGGAGGTTTTTCTGTTTACAATTATACAGACAAAAATATGCAAGGTGATTATTTATCGTTATTTAAAAAGGGTTTTAAATTTGTACCCAGTTTTAAACCTGATTTGGGGAAAGTATTGTTAAATTTGAAAACATACACTAGATTGTTGAATTTAAGAATGTTTTTTAAGGGAAGAAAGCAGGCAATAGATTGTGAAAAGAACTTTACTTTGAAGAGATCAAGTACGTTTATTCCCCCTAATAACCCTATTATTCATTTATTTGAAATGTTATGTGAGATGCAAATAAGAAAAATATGGAAAGAAGGACACAATGTAACTGACAACCTCACAGTACCAGAAAGATTCTGTTTAAAAGAGTTGAGTTCAACTAATAATTATAAGGTTATGAAACCAGACAAGGGGGGAGGGGTCGTAATAATGAATAACACTGATTAGTTAAACAAAATGACTGACATGTTGAATGATGAGACTACATACACAATAATTCCAAGATATGACATTATAAAAGCGTACACAAAAATTGATTGGCAATTGTATGAATTTCTTATGGATGGCACAATATCGGATAAGGAATATGAATATTTACTAGTAGAATTTCCAGTGACACCATCAATTTTCGGGATACCAAAGATACACAAAAATGTATCAAATCCCCCATTTAGACCGATTGTGTCTGCCAAGTATTCCAAGTTGGAAGCAATTGCACATTATATCGATATTAATTGTGGTGAAGTAACTAAGAACATTCACCATATAGTAAAGGACTCTTGGCATTGCTTAGAAAAACTTAAAGACTATAATAAAAGCAACTTGGATACTATTTATATAGTGACAATTGATGTTGTTAATTTATTTTCAGTCATTCCCCTAAATGAAGGCTTGGAACTTTTTGAAGGAAGTCTGGAATGTTATAGTAAAATGCACACAGTTAAGAGGAAAACTATGCTAGAAATGATGGAGATGGTACTGGATAATAATTTTTTTAGACATGGAGGTGAGCATTATAAACAATGTTCAGGTGTAGCTATGGGGGCAAGATGTGCCCCCATTTATGCCAATTTAGTTTTGGCTATGTGGGAAAAGAAATATGTTCTTGGATGTAAACACTGGTGCAAAATTGATTTATATTTAAGATTCCTTGTTGATATCTTGTTGTTTTGGAAGGGTAGCCATGACGAAATAAAAGAATTCATAGAATATCTCAATAATACTACCTCATTCCTGAAGTTTACATACAGTATTAACAAAGAATGTGGTGAATATTTGGATATTAAATTATACAAAAAGGGTAATGAACTAGAGTCAAATATTTATAGGAAAAAAACATTCTCAAACTCATATTTGCATTACAAAAGTTGCCACCCAGCCTTTCAGAAATGTTGTCTGGTTAAAGGACAGATGGTAAGGCTTTCTAGGATGATTAGCGAAGACAACATTTTTGAAAACGAAATCGACTATTTAATTGATATGTTGACTGAGAGAGGATATCTTAACAAGTTGATGCTAAACATTAGGAATGAGGTGACAAAAAAGAGAGAAACTGATTACCAGCCCATATTAAAATATGGATTGTTAAAAAGAAGTACGCAACAAGGTAATGTTGATCACAAATCAAATGCTATGATATTACCATACAGTAACAGTGCACCCTTAATAAAAGACATAATTATTGAAGCTTGGGACAAAGTATTTATTAATCAAAGTGACATTTTACAAGAAATAGGTCTAAACCCCACAATAGTCTTTAGTAGGGGTAAAAATCTTAAGGATTATTTTGAAAGTGAGACCAGATTTAGAGACTCACAGATGAAAAAATGTGGGTTCTTTAGGTCATGTAAATTTATTAGAGATGGACCTTATGTTACAATTAAAGGTCATAATCGTACCATTAGGTGCCCAGGGCATGTAAATTGTAATACAAAATTAGTTATTTATGTAGCCATATGCCTGTCATGTCAGGCATTCTACATTGGAAAGACAATTAGAAAACTTAAAGAAAGAATAGCAGAACACAATAGGGACATTAAAAATAAAAAACTAACAAATTCATTATTTGTACACAGTTTAACTTGCCCGGATTTTAAGAAATTTCTCTTTTTTGTTATAGATAGGTTACCTCAGACCACTACAAAAGAAGGTGATGTTAATGCACTGTTAGAGTTGAAGGAATGTTTATGGCAGTTAAGATTGAATGCATGTAGTAAACCAGGAATTAACAAACACATATCTATCGTTAGTAAGTTAAGATTAAATTCACACATCATATAATTTAATATTTAATATTTAATATTTAATAAATTGTAAAAAAATTAAAAAAAAATTTATATGAATTATATGAAATATATATGTAAACAAGCACAACTTATTAAATATATACATTAAGTACATTTATAATTTAACACAAATAAAATTGATATACATTTTTTAACACATATTTTTAAATATTAATTTATTTTAAATAACACTATATATATACATATTTAATTTATTTTATTACAAGGACATAACTGTTGTCATTATAGGTGTAATTTTATATAGGTTAGGTTATATATTTATAGTTAACAGATATATAAAAGCATTGCATAAAACGTTTTAGAAAAGAACAGTATACACGATTAGTATGGTATTTTATACACAGTACATCTGCTATTTATCCTTGTGTTGGTGACTTTAAATGAAATTGTTGCATTTATACATATGAATTAATTGATTTATTGTTGAGAGGACATTATAGGTTAAACATGATTGTTTAAGATAAGCTGCTCCATTATGTAATTACTCTGAAGAAACCTGCATTGTGGTGGGTGAAAGCGCTCAGTGTTGTTTGTAATAAAGTTATCCATGCTTTTTAGCTACGTTTCACTTTTTATTTTTTACTAGTTTTTTCGTTTATTGTTCATTTATAAGATGCAAATGAGGTCTGAACTCACAAGAATTGCTGAATCCCAAAAAATTGTAACCATGTAGGGATGTTCACTTTGTGTAGGCACTTCCACAGTGTTCATTTTCCATGGATGGCAACAGTGAATGATGACATCAGGGGTGTGTGTCAGGTTACACTTACAGAGGTCTGTGAAGTGTGAAAGTGTGAAATTGCACGTAAGCGAGGCACAATTCACAAGTTCTGTTTCATCCTCTTTATTGTTTGTTAAAATGTGTCATCTCTGTCCTCTTTAAGTAATTTGTTTTATTTTCTGTCAATGTTTGTGAGATACAGTGCTTAGTGCAACCAAAAGAAATGGAGGAATAAATGTCAGGTTTCTTGGTGCTTGTTACATAACTATTCCTTTGGCAGCAGGTTTATGTGTAGGTCTAGAGTATAGATGGTCCTGGGTTCTGGATTCTAATACAGGGTCAGTAGTCTTTCCTTCACTTTTTGAGCTGCATCTTTGGGCGATATCACAGGAATGGAGGAATGTATTAACAAAATTCCCTGTGTTTACCTTATTTAAGTGTAAGTGTGTGCACAGCAGTGTGGATGGTGGAGGTGCATATCACGCATTAATGAGCACCAACAGAGTTAATATATTCAATGAAGCAGCAGATGTTTTAAATAGGTGCTAATTACAGCATAAGCAGGTGATTTTCAGTATGGTGGAGTTATTCATCAAGATTTAAAGCATCCATGTAGCCTCGATTCTGTTTTTTCCTGAATACCATGGAAGTACCATGGAAGTAGAGACAAGGAAATTTTAGCCCTAAAATAAAATTGTGTCAACCGCTGCATTTGCAAGGTAGGTCCTGAACCTAGAATGTATTCTTTAATAATACTTGTACAATTGGCAATAGAAATAAAAGACACAGAAACTTGGAAGTAGTCAATAAAACACCTCTTCAGGCCACTTTATTCCAAGACAAATGATACACATATTAATTCTCCCTGAAAATTTGTGTTTTTGTCTAAACCAACTTCATCAGATGCTTAATAACATTTTCATGTCTATTTGACCTTATATATACCTCTGGTACTTGTGTATATATATCCAATAGGATGCAGACTTTAATTAAGGTGCTTCAACATTTAAAACAACACTTCAAATAAAAATAAAAAATACATAATATAAATTCTATATTCATATCATATATATATTTAAGATATTTTAAATGTTTTCCACGAACTGGTTTCAAGTTTATATTTGTAACAAAAATAGCAAACCTATCCCTCGAAGGTTGATCCCAGAACAGGAACAAAAATAGTATAGCAACAAACTGGAGATCGACCACCATGTAAAACGAATTCTTTATTGAAGTAAAAGAATGAGCGCTTTCGTGTGCATCCACAAGGCACGCTTCTTCAGATTGAATACAAAATAAAGCTATCTCTCTGTATACACACAACTGAAGTTAATTGCTTCTAATCAATCAATCTAAATTATTAGTTAATTAATTAATTAATTGACAGAGATATTTTCAGTGCAATTCTAGGGTGCCTCAAACATTGAGCTTATGAAATAGCAAGCAAAATGGCAAACAAAAAACAAAAACAAAATGTTTTAGCCATCAAGCTAACTAAACTGAAGCTTTAAAAAGCTACGGGAGAGCTGTCAAAGCATATATGTCTAATGTTATCTAAAATATATACTGACATCCAAAAGTTTTTGAAAACATCAATCGTCAGACAAGGTTTTATATATATATATATATATATATATATATATATATATATATATATATATATTGTATATTTTGCCTAACTATCCTGATTTTTTAAAATTATAACATGATTATTGACTCAAGAACAAACAATACAAACTAGTCTAAAAAAGAAAATTTCCAAAATATTCTCAATGTGTTAAAGAATATATACAAATATATAGTATAAACTATAAATTATATTAATAAAGACATTTCTTGATCAAAACGATGATGAAATACATTAAGCGGCCCCTCATAACACTATAATTCATCCCTCACCATCTAGATATCATGTAAAGATGAAGGTATGCACAAGATTCATTGAAGCATAAAATATATATATATATATATATATATATAAATGAATGGACAAATAAATAAACTGATTTTTCATGTTGTATATACAATATAACATATCAAGTTAATTAAAATTTATACCTATATTTTAGTTAAACAATGTCAACATTGTAAAAAAACAAAAACATGAAAACAATAAAAAGAAAAACATACTCCATGTGAATAAAATATGTATGAACACCTCTACAATAGAAATAGTTGTTAATATTTCCGTTTCTTTAAAAATGATCTAATACTGACATAAGTATTCAAACCTGGATAATTTTGCGCCTAAACCTGAATATCCAATCTAGTTCCAAGTTCTCTAAATCATTAAAGTTATCACCTTTCCTAGCATTTAGTTCTCTTTTTTGTAGCACCCTAAAAACAAACTTATGTTCTGGGAATTCTATGATGTGCTTGGACAGAGCATTCTTATGATCTGCCTTCCTAATGGCATATAAATGCTCCTGTATTCTATCTTTAAATCTTCTTGTCGTCATGCCTATGTAAAAGGCAGAGCATGACTCACAAGTGGCCAGATAGATGACATTACTGTCCTCACAATTGGCTGAACATCTGAATTCAAATTTAAATAATAATTCAGGGTGTAGGAAACTTTTATCTTTGGATATCCATTGGCAGGAACTGCATTTTCCACATGGATAGGTGCCCATAATATTGTTATTGATCAGACCAGAAGATCTCTTTTCATTACATAATATTCTTTTTAAATTCTTTGTATTTTTATATATAAAAGTTGGTCTTCCACCTATTAATTGTTTAATTTCATCATTGGTGACCAAAATTGACCAGTTTTTCATGATAATGTCTGTTAAATATCTATTGTCACTCGTACAACTAATTATGCATCTAATTTTAGATGAATCAAATTGTGTGTGATATCCAGTGTACCTATTGGAAAAGTTATACTTCCTATTTGATGTGCAACCATCAGTAAACCGCTCTTTAGTTCTGGCAACCATCTCAGGATTGTAACCTCTATCTAAAAAGAATTGTTCTAACTTATCAAATTCAGTATTACGTTCATCCTCCTCTTGACATAGCCTATTAATTCTAGTGTATTGTCCCTTAACAATATTTTTGAAAATAAACCTAGGATGCATGCTTTCATATTGTAATAATGTATTTTTCCAGCATTTTGTTCCTAGAAAGTGCTGTTTTTAGTCCACCTTGTCCATCCTTTTTAACGTTAAGGTCCAGGAAGTTAATATTTGATGTTGAATATTCGATGGAAAACCTTAAAAAATCTGTGGTCTTTTCTAGGTCACATATAAAGTTTTGTAATTCACCAGGAGTTCCATCCCATATCAAAAGTATATCATCGACAAATGTGTAATATGAAAGAACCTTCTTATAGTTATGATGTGGAAACAAACATGTAGTTTCCCAATTATAGACAGCCAAATTGGCATAAGTGTTTGTGCAGGGGGTGCCCATAGCCACCCCCCACTGTTGGATGTAAAATAGATCATTAAACATCATAACATTATTAGTCAATACTATTTCCAATAGAGCATTCAACAGAGATTGTTCATTACTGGTATATTTTTGACACTTATTAAGCAGAGACCTAACTGCCTCCATCCCATAAGCGTTAGGAATTGCAGTAAAAAGACTTTTTACATCCAAAGTCACTAAAAGATGCGATTCTGATAGAACATATTCTAAATTTCTAAAATTATCAATAAGTTGATAGGAGTCTCTCAGAATGGTGGGAATATCCATAACAAGTGGTTTTAATTTCTTTTCAATGAAAATGGATATGTTTTCTGTAACCCAGTTATGTCCAACCACTATGGGACGAAGTGGGCGTTACACCCTTATGTATCTTAGGGAGCCCCTTAATGTAAGGTATGGTGGGGTGTTCAATTAATAAAAATAAGTAAAAATCATGACTGATTTGTCTAGTTAACATCATATCATATAAATCTTGATGTACCTGACAAATTAATCTCTCAACAATTTTCACATCTATTAACTTGTAAGTATTATCATCATGTAAAAGGAGACCCATATATTGCAAATAATATCTGGTGTTTAGTAAAACTAACCCCCCACCCTTATCTGCTGGTCTAATCGTGATTTTAGTATTGTTTACTAAACCATTCATTGACATCCGTTCATCTTTAGTCAGATTGTGAAATACAGATAATAGACCCTTACTATAAAGTATATAGTGTTTGTACAGATCATTTTCACAAGCTTTAATAAAACAATCTAGACATGGATGAGATACAGGCATGAACGCACTTTTCCTTTTAAAACATTCAAATTCAATTTGGGTATTAGAATTGGTAATGTTATGTAACCCTTTTTTAAAAAACAGTTTCAAAGCTATTTTCCGAGTAAAAACTCTTAAATCTGTTAAAACATCAGAAATGTTACTAATTTGTGCAGGTATAAAACTTAAACCTTTGTTAAGTAACTTATAATCAACATCCGTTAATAACAAGTCAGATAAATTGAAAACCAAACTATTTAGTCCCTTTGTCGACCTCTCTTGTTCTGTGGTTCCCCTGATAGCTTCCTTTTGCCTCTTCCCTGACTCACCGATCTTCCTCTCCAGTCCCTCCTCGGACGCACTGGAAGCGGTAAAAAAGATTCGATGTTTGTTTGTTGCAGCTTGGGTTTAGCTCCCAAGGCAAGATGTGGATACAAATCCATCTGGTTAGGTGGTGGAGTATTCGTAGGTCGACAAAGGGACTAAATAGTTTGGTTTTCAATTTATCTGACTTGTTATTAATGGATGTTGATTATAAGTTACTTAACAAAGGTTTAAGTTTTATACCTGCACAAATTAGTAACATTTCTGATGTTTTAACAGATTTAAGAGTTTTTACTCGGAAAATAGCTTTGAAACTGTTTTTTAAAAAAGGGTTACATAACATTACCAATTCTAATACCCAAACTGAATTTGAATGTTTTAAAAGGAAAAGTGCGTTCACGCCTGTATCTCATCCATGTCTAGATTGTTTTATTAAAGCTTGTGAAAATGATCTGTACAAACACTATATACTTTATAGTAAGGGTCTATTATCTGTATTTCACAATCTGACTAAAGATGAACGGATGTCAATGAATGGTTTAGTAAACAATACTAAAATCACGATTAGACCAGCAGATAAGTGTGGGGGGTTAGTTTTACTAAACACCAGAGATTATTTGCAATATATGGGTCTCCTTTTACATGATGATAATACTTACAAGTTAATAGATGTGAAAATTGTTGAGAGATTAATTTGTCAGGTACATCAAGATTTATATGATATGATGTTAACTAGACAAATCAGTCATGATTTTTACTTATTTTTATTAATTGAACACCCCACCATACCTTACATTAAGGGGCTCCCTAAGATACATAAGGGTGTAACACCGCCTCCACTTCGTCCCATAGTGGTTGGACATAACTGGGTTACAGAAAACATATCCATTTTCATTGAAAAGAAATTAAAACCACTTGTTATGGATATTCCCACCATTCTGAGAGACTCCTATCAACTTATTGATAATTTTAGAAATTTAGAATATGTTCTATCAGAATCGCATCTTTTAGTGACTTTGGATGTAAAGAGTCTTTTTACTGCAATTCCTAACTCTTATGGGATGGAGGCAGTTAGGTCTCTGCTTAATAAGTGTCAAAAATATACCAGTAATGAACAATCTCTGTTGAATGCTCTATTGGAAATAGTATTGACTAATAATGTTATGATGTTTAATGATCTATTTTACATCCAACAGTGGGGGGTGGCTATGGGCACCCCCTGCGCAAACACTTATGCCAATTTGGCTGTCTATAATTGGGAAACTACATGTTTGTTTCCACATCATAACTATAAGAAGGTTATGTTCTATCAGAATCGCATCTTTTAGTGACTTTGGATGTAAAGAGTCTTTTTACTGCAATTCCTAACTCTTATGGGATGGAGGCAGTTAGGTCTCTGCTTAATAAGTGTCAAAAATATACCAGTAATGAACAATCTCTGTTGAATGCTCTATTGGAAATAGTATTGACTAATAATGTTATGATGTTTAATGATCTATTTTACATCCAACAGTGGGGGGTGGCTATGGGCACCCCCTGCGCAAACACTTATGCCAATTTGGCTGTCTATAATTGGGAAACTACATGTTTGTTTCCACATCATAACTATAAGAAGGTTCTTTCATATTACACATTTGTTGATGATATACTTTTGATATGGGATGGAACTCCTGGTGAATTACAAAACTTTATATGTGACCTAGAAAAGACCACAGATTTTTTAAGGTTTTCCATCGAATATTCAACATCAAATATTAACTTCCTGGACCTTAACGTTAAAAAGGATGGACAAGGTGGACTAAAAACAGCACTTTATAGGAACAAAATGCTGGAAAAATACATTATTACAATATGAAAGCATGCATCCTAGGTTTATTTTCAAAAATATTGTTAAGGGACAATACACTAGAATTAATAGGCTATGTCAAGAGGAAGATGAACGTAATACTGAATTTGATAAGTTAGAACAATTCTTTTTAGATAGAGGTTACAATCCTGAGATGGTTGCCAGAACTAAAGAGTGGTTTACTGATGGTTGCACATCAAATAGGAAGTATAACTTTTCCAATAGGTACACTGGATATCACACACAATTTGATTCATCTAAAATTAGATGCATAATTAGTTATACGAGTGACAATAGATATTTAACAGACATTATCATGAAAAACTGGTCAGTTTTGGTCACCAATGATGAAATTAAACAATTAATAGGTGGAAGACCAACTTTTATATATAAAAATACAAAGAATTTAAAAAGAATATTATGTAATGAAAAGAGATCTTCTGGTCTGATCAATAACAATATTATGGGGACCTATCAATGTGGAAAATGCAGTTCCTGCCAATGGATATCCAAAGATAAAAGTTTCCTACACCCTGAATTATTATTTAAATTTGAATTCAGATGTTCAGCCAATTGTGAGGACAGTAATGTCATCTATCTGGCCACTTGTGAGTCATGCTCTGCCTTTTACATATGCATGACGACAAGAAGATTTAAAGATAGAATACAGGAGCATTTATATGCCATTAGGAAGGCAGATCATAAGAATGCTCTGTCCAAGCACATCATAGAATTCCCAGAACATAAGTTTGTTTTTAGGGTGCTACAAAAAAGAGAACTAAATGCTAGGAAAGGTGATAACTTTAATGATTTAGAGAACTTGGAACTAGATTGGATATTCAGGTTTAGGGCGCAAAATTATCCAGGTTTGAATACTTATGTCAGTATTAGATCATTTTTAAAGAAACGGAAATATTAACAACTATTTCTATTGTAGAGGTGTTCATACATATTTTATTCACATGGAGTATGTTTTTTCTCTTTTTTTATTGTTTTCATGTTTTTGTTTTTTTACAATGTTGACATTGTTTAACTAAAATATAGGTATAAATTTTAATTAACCTGATATGTTATATTGTATATACAACATGAAAAATCAGTTTATTTATTTGTCCATTCATTTATATATATATATATATATATATATATTTTTATGCTTCAATGAATCTTGTGCATACCTTCATCTTTACATGATATCTAGATGGTCAGGGATGAATTATAGTGTTATGAGGGGCCGCTTAATGTATTTCATCATAGTTTTGATCAAGAAATGTCTTTATTTATATAATTTATAGTTTATACTATATATTTGTATATATTCTTTAACACATTGAGAATATTTTGGAAATTTTCTTTTTTAGACTAGTTTGTATTGGTTGTTCTTGAGTCAATAATCATGTTATAATTTTAAAAAATCAGGATAGTTAGGCAAAATATACTATATATATATATATATAAAACCTTGTCTGACGATTGATGTTTTTAAAAACTTTTGGATGTCAGTATATATTTTAGATAACATTAGACATATATGATTTGACAGCTCTCCAGTAGCTTTTTAAAGCTTCAGTTTAGTTAGCTTGATGGCTAGAACATTTTGTTTTTGTTTTTTGTTTGCCATTTTGCTTGCTATTTCATAAGCTCAATGTTTGAGACAGCCTAAAATTGCACTGAAAATATCTCTGTCAATTAATTAATTAACTAATAATTTAGATTGATTGATTAGAAGCAATTAACTTCAGTTGTGTGTATATATAGAGAGACAGCTTTATTTTGTATTCAATCTGAAGAAGCGTGCCTTGTGGATGCACGCGAAAGCGCTCATTCTTTTACTTCAATAAAGAATTTGTTTTATGTGGTGGTCGATCTCCAGTTCAAGTTTATATTTGTGTATATATTTTTTTAAAATCATAAACAAATTGTTTAGACTCTAATACTATTTCATGGCAACATGTATTGTCTGGAGCTTTTTTCCCCTGGCCTCCGCTGAAAATGGACCTGTGTCCAGCTGGACTTTCCCATTAAACAAATGTAAAATAAATAAATAAATAAATGTTATGACTTATCCTTGTATTTCTTAACTTGATGCAGTAATCAAGTAAATAGTGATAGATTTGTACTAAAAATACCTTAACATGACAGCAGACACTTATTTTATTTATATGTGTCCATTACTAAGTTTTTTTTTCTTATTCTTCTCATTTTTAATTGCACTTTGTGCAAGTTGTGCTGCATAGCACAAACAGTGGAAGTGGGGAAAAATAAATTTCAGGTTTGGCTGTGCTTATCTGGTTTGTGTGAATAGCAGTGGACCACCTAGGAAGCAGACAGCCAAAAATAGAAACTGGGTACATTAAATGAATGCCCTTGGCCATAGTGAAATCTCGGCCTGGAGTACAGCAGGTACTGTGTTCTAGTACAGAATGTGCAACTTTGTTTTACTGCTGTGATATTGCAGTTTACAGCAATGAAGTGCAACATAGACAACTATTTCCTCAACATTCTTGTGGCAACAGGTATATAAGCATATAACTGTCATACACATGGTCCTGGGTTTGAATACAGCATATTCCCTACAGTTTTAATTTTACTGATGGAGTAATCTATGTATTATTACATTTATGATTAAATGTATGACTGTGAATGTGACGCCCGTGCACTGGCCCAGTAATCAAGGAGCCTCAATTCTCACCACTAGCACCAGTGAGGGGCATCCACATTGGGAGTATAACAACTATACACACAGTAAAGTACAATTTCCCTTAAGAGCACACAGAGATCACAATCAGTCTGGTAGTGGTTTCTCCCTTTCTCTCCAGATCCCCAATAAGACTCACCACTGACACAGCTTTAGGGTACAGATATCAATTGAGTGGTCAAGCCAAAACCTCCAGCAGCCTCTGTGTCCAACCAGTGCTTTATGTCCCTGCCCAGGTAGCTGACACTCACACACACTTTGAGATATGAATTATATGCAAACACACAAACACTCCTGGGGAAGGCTGGCTCAGGTTCTCCAGCTATGCTCCCTCCTGCCCAGACTATAAGGTAGAAATCACTGCTACCAACTACTACTTATCAGCTACTATAAGGCACTTCCCAAAGGGTGACCAATTCCACTGTGTGCTATTACTGTTATTTATTTTTATTTTATTTATTTATTTCCAGTTTGATTACCGGGGCAGTCCACTGGGTCAGAGTGACCCGTTTTCAGTGGAGGCCTGGGGAGAAAAGCTCCAAGATACACAATACAGATAAGGTACAGAAATACACGGATGTCAGTCTTACATAATATGGAAACAGTTACAAGTAAGTACCTTGAAAATATGCATAATAAGAAGAAAAGCATTGAGTGTGGACTTATTGTTTATACATTTTCTTTAGTGTGCTCACTCAGATATTAGATGAGAAGATGTTTTATATACATACTTTTAAGTAAAATGAGGATACACTATACATGCACAATTTCAGAAAAGAAATTAGTAATGGAAAGCTATATGCAATATTTACAACGTCGAACCATAAGAAATAAGCAGGTAATAGAGAAAAGAGAGCAAAGAAAATGCTCGTGGGAGCATAGCTGAAGGAGAGTTATTGAGGTTATCGATAGCTATTGTTATTGTATTGATAGTTAATAAATCAGGTACCAAGTCCGCTGACAGAGGCAATAATCCAACAGGCAGAAGTAAAAACGTTTTATTAAGAGCAAAATGACCAACGAAATAAATCCAGTTATAAAGACAAGCGCTTTCGCCCGGATATCTTCCAGGCTTTATCAAGTCATACACACAATAAAATCATAAGGAGTTGTTTAAATAGTTGCATTAATTGATCACGTGCTGATTTGAAAAATATATGCAATAAAAAAACATTCTCAATATACAAATACCTACGTTGACAACATAGTTTAAAAACCAGAAAAAACAACTTTAAAATGGTTGTGAACCTAATACCATAACCATAAATACATGTAAGTACAAAATTGTGCCTTTAATGTGTGAAGACAGATGGAAGCTTTTGCTGTTGTTATTTCATTCATCTGCTTCATAAAGTGCACGGTGCTTTTTAATGCCATTTCATAAATGTTTATTTACGTAATGTGGCACTAAGATGTAAATCATCACTGTGACAATTAATTCACATGTGTTTTTTTTGGTCTTTGAATGTGTGTAATTGAATAATAAAAAATAGTTGGTATATTAATAAATGAAAATATATAATGTTGGGTTACATAAAAAGTTGTTCCAACTAGGAAGTAAACTTGCGTAAACTTTAAAAACCAAACATATACATAAAGTATAAGATTTGTTTGCCGTGACACAAAGGTAAAAGTGTACATGGAAACAAATAAATTACATGTATTTTGTTTACATTGAGTGTGTAAAGTTAAAATGTGAAAAATAAGTAATAAGTCATAAATGTTTGTTAATAATTACATAAAAAATCACTCCAGTTATAACCTGGCCCTCCTAAGCTTTAAAACAGAGCCAATACTTAAAGTGCCATTAAGACCTGGGGGTTTAGATGCATCAAGTTTGAGCTGCCAGATCAGCTCTCTGTACTCTAGTGTAGATTCCCAGTCCCCCCCTCTAATGTTAGGGTTTACTTGCTCAAGAATTATAAATTTTAATTTATAGTCTGGGCATTCAAGGGAGTGTTTAAAGAAAGCGTTGCTTTCTTTTTTCTTTTCTATGTCATAGGTGTGCTCGTATAATCTTTTTCTAAATTCTCGTTCAGTTTTACCTACGTAAAAACTTCCACAAGTAGTGCACACCCCTAGGTAAATCACTCCTTTTGTTCCACATGAAAAATGCCTGGGAGATCGTAATTTGATGCAACGGGCCTTTAAATAAATGTGTGGACTGTTGATGATTAGGGCACATTGCTTACAGGCACCACACTTATAGGTGCCATTATTATGATGGTGTCCTTTACTAGGTGGCAATGATCTTCTCTCAAAAATATCTTTTAAATTTTGCCCTCTCTTTCTTACAAATTTTGGTTTTTTGGCAATGTTGTTTTTGAGGTCTTCATTAGTTGTTAATACAAACCAGTATTTAGATATAATGGTCTCTATTTGGGATGAATTATCCGAAAAAGTGTATGTAAAACTAACAACATTTTCATCAAAAATATGCCTCTGTGTCTGGGGTTCATTATCCTTAGTCAGTGGGTTACCTAATAAAGGTGGATATAACAAATCTCTTTTGGTTATTACCTCATCAATGATGTTTGTGAGTAGGTTGTCTGGGTAACCCCTTTCAGAAAACATTTTATGTAATGTGTTGATTTCATTTAAAAAATCTTTTGAGTTACTACACATTCTTGAGGCTCTTATTAATTGCCCCTTGACTATTCCTTTCTTTTGATGAAATGGGTGTTGACTGTTATAGTGTAACAAAGAATTAGAGAAAGAAGGCTTTCTGTACACCTTGGAATGCAATTCTAAGCTGTGAGGGTCCCTATATATTGTTACATCTAAATAGTGTAATTCATCCTTACTGATATCATGAGTGAAATTCAAAAAAATCAGTAGATGTGTTTATGTATTCTAAAAATTATGTTAATTGGTCTTTTGTGCCTTCCCAAACCATGCAGATATCATCCAGGTATCTGCAGTAATAAATAAGATGTTGTGCCCATACGGTATTGAAAATGTGTGTTTGCTCCCACCTGTGCAAAACCACATTGGCATATATGGTTGCACAGGGGGCACCCATGGCTACCCCTTTAAGCTGTTTAAAAAGTTCGCCATTAAAAAAGATGTAATTGTTTTCTAATACCATGTCCATCATTTCAAGTAATAAGTTTGAAAACGTGTTACCCAGGCTTGTTTCATTTTTGAAAAAGTCGCCAAACAAGTCCAACCCTGTTGTGTGGGGAATACTTGGGAACAAATCTTTGATGTCCACAGTAACCATGAGGGTTGTAGAAGAGCATTTTTCAACTGGAAAGTTTCTTAAAAATTCCCACGAGTCTTTACATACGTGGGTAAGAGCTGGGATGTACTGTTTAGTAATGTAGTCAATGAATTTTGCAATAGGTTCCGTTATGCCCCCTGCACCAGAAACAATGGGTCTAAAATTTAATGGATCAGTTCCTTTGTGAGTTTTTGGAATTCCAAAAATTACAGGGGTTGTAGGTTTATTGACTAGCAAATAATTGTACAGTTTTTCGTTGATGAAACCTTGTAAAAAATAATCATAAAGGGCATATTTTATCTTGGCCAAAGCAATATTGTATTCATTACGTGAAATTAAACAATATTGGGTTTCTTCATGCAATAAATCATGCATATGTGCCTCATAATTGGAATCGTACATGAGAACCACCCCCCCACCTTTATCAGGTTTCATGATCCTGATTTTTTCTTTTAATAACATGTTTATATATTCAGACTCTTGTGGTCCAAAATTAGCTTGTCCAGTTATACTGGTGACGCAATAAATGTCGCGTAAATCTTGCTCAATTGTAATTGTAATGTAATTTATTTGTTTCCATGTACACTTTTACCTTTGTGTCACGGCAAACAAATCTTATACTTTATGTATATGTTTGGTTTTTAAAGTTTACGCAAGTTTACTTCCTAGTTGGAACAACTTTTTATGTAACCCAACATTATATATTTTCATTTATTAATATACCAACTATTTTTTATTATTCAATTACACACATTCAAATTTAATTTCACGTAATGAATACAATATTGCTTTGGCCAAGATAAAATATGCCCTTTATGATTATTTTTTACAAGGTTTCATCAACGAAAAACTGTACAATTATTTGCTAGTCAATAAACCTACAACCCCTGTAATTTTTGGAATTCCAAAAACTCACAAAGGAACTGATCCATTAAATTTTAGACCCATTGTTTCTGGTGCAGGGGGCATAACGGAACTTATTGCAAAATTCATTGACTACATTACTAAACAGTACATCCCAGCTCTTACCCACGTATGTAAAGACTCGTGGGAATTTTTAAGAAACTTTCCAGTTGAAAAATGCTCTTCTACAACCCTCATGGTTACTGTGGACATCAAAGATTTGTTCCCAAGTATTCCCCACACAACAGGGTTGGACTTGTTTGGTGACTTTTTCAAAAATGAAACAAGCCTGGGTAACACGTTTTCAAACTTATTACTTGAAATGATGGACATGGTATTAGAAAACAATTACATCTTTTTTAATGGCGAACTTTTTAAACAGCTTAAAGGGGTAGCCATGGGTGCCCCCTGTGCAACCATATATGCCAATGTGGTTTTGCACAGGTGGGAGCAAACACACATTTTCAATACCGTATGGGCACAATATCTTATTTATTATTGCAGATACCTGGATGATATCTGCATGGTTTGGGAAGGCACAGAAGACCAAGTAACATCATTTTTAGAACACATAAACACATCTACTGATTTTTTGAATTTCACTCATGATATCAGTAAGGATGAATTACACTATTTAGATGTAACAATATATAGGGACCCTCATAGCTTAGAATTGCATTCCAAGGTGTACAGAAAGCCTTCTTTCTCTAACTCTTTGTTACACTATAACAGTCAACACCCATTTCATCAAAAGAAAGGAATAGTCAAGGGGCAATTAATAAGAGCCTCAAGAATGTGTAGTAACTCTACAGACTTTTAAAATGAAATAAACACATTACATAAAATGTTTTCTGAAAGGGGTTACCCAGACAACCTACTCACAAACATCATTGATGAAGTAATAACCAAAAGAGACTTGTTATATCCACCTTTATTAGGTAACCCACTGACTAAGGATAATGAACCTCAGACACAGAGGCACACTTTTGATGAAAATGTGGTTAGTTTTGCATACACTTTTTCGGACAATTCATCCCAAATAGAGAACATTATATCTAAATACTGGTTTGTATTAACAACTAATGAAGACTTCAAAAACACCATTGCCAAAAAACCAAAATTTGTAAGAAAGAGAGGGCAAAATTTAAAAGATATTTTTGAGAGAAGATCATTGCCACCTAGTAAAGGACACCATCATAATAATGGCACCTATAAGTGTGGTGCCTGTAAGCAATGTGCCCTAATCATCAACAGTCCACACATTTATTTAAAGGCCCGTTGCATCAAATTACGATCTCCCAGGCATTTTTCATGTGGAACAAAAGGAGTGATTTACCTAGGGGTGTGCACTACTTGTGGAAGTTTTTACGTAGGTAAAACTGAACGAGAATTTAGAAAAAGATTATACGAGCACACCTATGACATAGAAAAGAAAAAAGAAAGCAACGCTTTCTTTAAACACTCCCTTGAATGCCCAGACTATAAATTAAAATTTATAATTCTTGAGCAAGTAAACCCTAACATTAGAGGGGGGACTGGGAATCTACACTAGAGTACAGAGAGCTGATCTGGCAGCTCAAACTTGATGCATCTAAACCCCCAGGTCTTAATGGCACCTTAAGTATTGGCTCTGTTTTAAAGCTTAGGAGGGCCAGGTTATAACTGCAGTGATTTTTATGTAATTATTAATAAACATTTATGATTTATTACTTACTTTTCACATTTTAACTTGATACACTCAATGTAAATAAAACACATGCAATTTCTTTGTTTCCATGAACACTTTTACCCTTGTGTCATGGCAAACAAATTTTATACTTTATGTATATGTTTGGTTTTTAAAGTTTATGCAAGTTTACTTCCTAGTTGGAACAACTTTTTATGCAACCCAACATAATATATTTTCATTCACCAATATACCAACTATTTTTTATTACTCAATTACACACATTCAAAGATCAAAAAAACACATGTGAATCAATTGTCACAGTGACGATTTACATCTTTGTGCCATATTATGTAAATAAACATTTAAGAAATGGCATTAAAAAGCACCATGCACTTTATGAAGCAGATGAATGAAATAACAACAGCAAAAGCTCCCATCTGTCTTCACACATTAAAGGCACAATTTTGTATTTACATGCATTTATGGTTATGGTATTAGGTTTACAACCATTTTAAAGTTGTTTTTTCTGGTTTTTAAACTATGTTGTTAATGTAGGTATTTGTATATTGAGAATGCTGCTTAAATGCACATATTTTTCAAATCAGCACGTGATTAATTAATGTAACTATTTAAGCAACTGCTTATGATTTTATTGTGTGTATGACCTGATAAAGCCTGGAAGTTATCCAGGCGAAAGCGCTTGTCTCTATAACTGGATTTATTTTGTTGGTTATTTTACTCTTAATAAAACGTTTTTACTTCTGCCTGTTGGATTATTGCCTCTGCCAGCGGACTTGGTACCTGATTTATTGGTTTGAGTTTCTCATCGTTAACTTTTTTTATTGTATTGATAGTTATTTATAGCTAATGGAGAAGGGAGAGGTTAGAAAATGCTCATGGGAGCATAGCAGAAGGAGAGTTATAGAGGTCTTAGAACCTGAGGGGGAAGACCCCCAAGAGCATAGCTGAAGGAGAGTTGTTGAGGGCTTAGGAACCAGAGTGGGAAAACCCCCAAGGAGAATGGTCTAAGGAAGATTAGGTTGGATGGTGGCAATTGCATTTCCATTTTGTGGCCAGGTGTTTGGTAAGCTGAGTTTTGAAGTCTTCTAAGTTTGGGATGGTTCTTAGAGAGGGAGGAAGGGAATTCCATGTTTTGCCTAGAGAGACAGCAAGGAGAAGTTGGCTTGCTGTACTTTTGGGTTTGGGGATAGCAATTAGGTTTTGATGCTCGGATCTGAGAGTTCTCTTGGGGGTGTAATGAGGGAGGATATTAGCTCTGGACACTTAGTTGTGTGATATACAAGTCTGTGTGCAGTGGTGACTTGGAGGAATTCTAAGTAGTTTGGGAGTTCAAGCCACTTTAGGGATCTTAGGGTAAGGCAGTGATGGGTAGAAGGTTTAGAACTGGTAGCACATTTTGAGATTTTATTATAGCAGTTTTCTAGTTTAGAGGAAATAGAGGAGGATAGGTTAGTTAGTTAATAAGGAAGGCAGTAGATAAGTGGTGGCTAGAGTATTCCTAGTAGTATAAGAGAGGAAGCAATTGTTCCAATACAGCATACTTAGCTTTTGGTGGGTTTTCTTAATATTTTGTTGAATATGGATATCGAACTTGAGATGCTCGTCAATAGTAATACCAAGTAGTTTAGCGGAAGGAAGCACTTCTATAGCTGAATTAGTTTGACTTAGCACTTGTAAGGCATTTTTGTTGTAGGTGAATGACTTTGTGGGAGGGAAAAGTAGAATTTTTGATTTGTTTGCATTGAGAGAGAGGTGGTTTTGGCACATCCAGTGTATCCCAGGACTAAGGCTATTGGAGTGGCTTATACAGTATCACTAAATACATGCAAGTACCCCGAGAGCTTAAATTATCTCTAACAAAACAGCCATAGTTGAAAGGTTTAAAAATATTTAATAATAAATAAAAACACAAAACAATGCTCATCAATTCAACACAATACTAACAGAGAGTTCAGAAATCACAGTAAAATACTTTAAAACAATATTGTAGGCTAGTCTGACATAAATATAGAAAACAGCTAGACTAATCTGGCTGTATTCCTCTCTGTCTTTAAGAGAAACTGTGTTCTAAATTCTACTTACAAGGCAAAGTACTGGTGAGTTGTTGTCAGCTCTGAAGACAAATACAAAATGTTAAATCTTTCTCTCTGAGAAAGTCTTAAATTGATAATACACATTACTGCTGAGTCATTTCAGATTACACCATTCTTGACACTTCTGCTTAAGTTTCCCAGGCAAACAAAACTTAAATTTGTAACATTTTTTTTTGTAATCTGCACCTGCCAGGAAGCCACAGCAATAAAATACACTTTACATGTAAAACCTAGTAATTATTTCTGTCTTAGAACAATAGAAAGAATTTTCTAGCCCAGATATCCTGCCTCCTAGCTTGAGATCAAACAGTCATAAAATGCTTTACTCATCAGCTTTCTCCCAGCAGGGTGTACTGTGGTTACAGTTTTGAAGCTTAGAACATAACACAGTTTTCTTACATTTGTTACACAAGCCTATGGATCATATTATTTACAATGACATAGAATTATTTACAAAATTTTATCTAGCTAGGCTGGCAGCTCTCACAGCGAGTATACTGTTTACTATAGTCCTGTAAATGTTATTCCTGCTATCTGGACTAGCATGCCTTTACTTTTTGAGAAAAACACATACACAACTGGCTATGCATATAATTGCTCATCACTGTTGCATTTTGCTTGTCAGACCTTAGCAGTGCAGCTCGCATTTGTGCATTGCTTACCTATGCACACATG
The DNA here is from genome assembly GCF_019279795.1 of Protopterus annectens. Classification (NCBI taxonomy): domain Eukaryota; kingdom Metazoa; phylum Chordata; order Ceratodontiformes; family Protopteridae; genus Protopterus; species Protopterus annectens. The sequence continues at coordinate 1,330,601,975 of NC_056728.1, forward strand.
TGCAACGTACATGCGTGTACACTTTGTTAACCATTGCACAAATCCACTGCTCACTGTGCTATGGAACTACATATATGATGCTTTCTTATTGGTGTTTATTGTCCATTTCCTTTGTATGACATAAAACTACATGTGGCAACATTGCAAACTAAGGGCACAATCTAACTATACATCATATATTTGCAATACAGTCATGTGTTGCCCCCCCCCCCCCCACCAAGCAGTACAACCCTGGGGTGTCAGTATTTATTTCCACACACATATCAAGCACACTACACAGTGTAATATATATAATGTTATGTGCTCCTTCATGAACTGGGCCAATTGGTGGTGCTCACAACCTCGCTCTGCTAAACGCAAACATCCAACTATGCTCAGTAAGGGTACTTGTGTTTTTACACAGGTAAATTTCTACACAGACTAGTGCTGTTAGGCTACTTGCATTATATGAACCTATGAATCTATGTGCCTATGCAGGCCTCCCAACCTGTTGTCCCCTACATGATCTGCTGATATCATCTACTATAAATTCATCTGCAGTCTATAAATCAGACTTGTTCTGTGGCACTTGCCTAAAGTACTGAGCTCTTTAGTCTGTGTATTTAGATAGGTAGGTGTTCTTTTCTCACTGCAGTCAACTGTGTGTGTGTCTAGCCAAAAGAGCAAGCATGCACCCTGCAGTTACTGCCCTAATCCCATAAATTGACAACATTTTGATATTTGCACCTGCCTACAGATCCATTCCAGGCAGGCCTTTCAACTTCTTCTCTCTAACAAGCACTGCTGATGTCATCCACTATAAGTTGACCTGCAGCCATGTAAAAGTTAGACTTGCACTGTGGTGCTTATGTAAAGTACTGTGTTCTGTAGTATTTGTACCGTAGGTAGCAGTTCTGTTCTCACTACAGTCAACTGTGTGTGTGGGTGTCTAGCAAAAACAGCAAGTATATATCCTGCAGTTACTGTCACAGTCCCATAAACTGACAGCATTTTGATACTTTTACATGCCTACAGATCCATTCTAGGCAGGCCTCCCAACTTCTTCTTTCCAACATGCACTGTTGATGTCATCCACTATGATCTGCAGCCATGAAAAAAACAGATTTGTGCTGTGGTGCTTATGTAAAGTACTGTGGCCTGTAGGCTATGTACCTGCACAGGTAGGGGTTCTGTTCTCACTGAAGCCAACTTGGTGTGTGTGTCTCCATTCAGCAACATCAACATGTTATCCTATATTTATTTCTCCAATGGCATGGGTTGTCAGTATTTTGATACCTGCACAAGTCTACACATCCATGTCACATAGCCTTCATAACCTCTTGTCTCCCACATGACCTGCTGATGTCATCCAGTATAAGCTGACCTGCAGCCATATGAAAATTAGACATATACTGTGGTGCTAGCATAACATAGTGTGTTTGGTAGTCTCTGTACTTAGATAAGTAGGGGTTCTATTTTCACTACAATCATCTGGGTGTGTGTGACCTTTTACTTGACATTACAGAGAGCATTTTACACCAGCAAGTGGGACACTGTTACTATCATATGCTTAACAGACAATGCTGACGTCAATGGCTATATCAGATTTTTGTATATGCAGTCATCCCACCAGATCATGATCAGACACTGGCCAGCAGGCCAGGCAGATGTCACCTCATCTGATACCAGAACTATTACAGTGACATGTCTTTTAATCTATACCCATACATCATGGCATGGTTTGTAGGTCCTGTGTTATCTTGATGAGAAAGCCATGTGGTCTGTCCAGCTGATGCATGTGTCTAGTGAGGTACGTGCAAAAGAGAGCATTATACTGCATTATTGCTCTGATGAGATTTGACTACAGTGCTGTAATACAATCCTGAAATCTGAATATGATGGCATTACTTATGAAGTGCATCATACATTTATTCGGAAAAAATCATTAAAGAGAAAAGTTAGAAAGCAATGAGACACATTGAAGTTTCTGACTTCACAACCCTTACACAAGAGAATACACTATAAAGTAGTGAAATGATTATGCTACCCATTGTATAACTTGGCAAGGCAAATATAAATGATAAGTGCAATTGTTAGTTCAACAACACAAATGCAGATTTACTAAGCACTAATGTGGCTGTGCACCCTGTGCAAAAGACACAAAGCTGTTGTATCTCTGAATCCAAAAGAGAGAAAACAGGGATATGGCACAGTTATCATTACTTGCACAGGGTGTTTTGTGGGAGGGTGGGAGGCCTAGGCTGACACAAAAGATTGGTGACTGTCTGTGAGTAAGAAAGGGAATCAAGCAGGCTGAACCATGTAACTGTTGTGTGTGTGTCTGTAGGGGTACTCCATGTGAAAGTGGTGTGTGAGAGTCTGCATGAACACAGCCAAGCTCAGTGCTAGCTCTATGTCTTGGTATGTTGGACATGTGTAAGCCATGCATGATAGAGTTGGCAGTTCATTGTTGTCACCTCCTTACCATGAGAACTGTCTCTGCCAGAAGTTGTACTGGTAATTCCATGCCCAAGGTCAGATGCAGTGCTGCTACCTGAACATGACTTATGTCTGTAGGGCATGCTCCCTTTATGGGAACACCCAGGACGATGACCCCATAGTCTGCCATGTCTGGGTGTAGACAGCACACTCACTGATGGAGCAATGGATGTACTGTCACTACGAAAGTGTGATCAGGCATGGCCACATTGGCTATCAGCAGATGTTGTGGTTGACCTATGCGCATGAGGATGCCATTCCCCTCCCAACAGATGTTCCATCACAGACACTGCTTGTTCCCTGTCATTCATCTGATCCATTGCATCCTGAACATAGTGGAGGCAGTTACACATGTCAGACTGTGCCATAACTACAACCCTGTGCATTTGCCTAGAGTGCCTTTCCGAACATGCTGTGCCTCCATGATGGCCATAAACATACATTGAGTGACACAGGAAGAGATACCTGCACCAGGTAGAGGATGGACAGCAGGCCCCCTCTGAGCACTCCTATCAACCCTCCTGTGTGACACCTCACCCACACTTTGGCTATGGGCAGAGTCAACAGGCACTGCAGTTGCAGTAGCCACACTTTCCTGATCAGTATTCTTGTCTTCTACCTGTCCAATATCTGTGGGCTCAGTGGACTGGGTGGGCATAGGTTTACTGGCTGTGTCTGGGGAAAATGAAGGGGGTGACTGGATGTCAACCTCTGTGTCAGATTCAACCTCTGCACTCCCTTATTGTGCCTCAGTTTGGCCACCATCATTATCAGTGTCTGCTGAGATGCTGACATCAGGTAGCACAGGGCTCACACTCCCACTGTCATGATCACCTGTGATAAAAAGGAAGAAACACAGGAATATATTAATACCTGCACTACAATGGTGCAATATATGCTAAACACCTAACAGTGCTGCCAATATTCCATACAGTACAGGCCTAAAATGACAAATTATGATATTTCTTCAAATTGATTTGTAGTACTGACATAAATTTATTTGGCTTACATCTGCAGGAGGCATATCTTGCTGGATTCCTGATGGTCCTGAAAGAAGTTAAGCAAGAAGTTAGGGCAACATCAACACATTTAGCAGTAAAACACGGTATAATTAATGTACTCCTCTATATCTGCATTAACTCTACTTTCAACAAGAACATGGCTGACAACTCCAAACTAAGCTTATAACTGTAGCAATATTCAATCCCTCCTCCAAAAAAATACACGAGGCACAGAAGTAACATTTATGTCAATTGTTTTACTATATAACATTATTCAACTGGTTATATAACAAAACCTACCTGGAAGATCCTCTTGGGACTCAGAAGGAGTGTCACCCATGTCAAGGACATACTGTGGTTCACTTTGCTGTGAGCTCTCATGATGGAGGAAATTCACCATGAACTCTTCATTGGGGGTGAGAAGTGGGTCTGCAGCAGGCCCTCCCCTGGTTACCCTTTAGTCTCAGGCAACTGCAGCTGCTCACCTCCATGCAGTAGCAATCATGTCAGTGGCCCTGTGGAGCATCTGTTCAAATGTTCAGTTGTGGTCACCCACAAAATTGATATTCTCAGCAATCTGCTGCCATAATTGTAGCCTGTATGCAATATTGGGCTGACCCCTACCCAGCAGAAATGCCCCATGTTGGCAGAGAGTGTCAACAATGATGCTGTTTTCCACATCACTAAATGGGGATCTCCTCCTCACTGACATTGCTTGTTTCCTAAAAGACAAAAGAATGAAAATACACATAAGTATCACATATCTACAAAGTAAATGTTTCCATATAAAGCAGTAAAGGTAGCCAGTTAGTATTACCCTTTGGAAAAACATAAAACAGTCTACTGATGTGAAATACTAACAACAGGCAGGATGCAAAACAAGGAGAGTAGCAAGAGCAACATATCCTTGTATGTGCCATAGCAGTAACTCAACTGTGCCCCCCAAAGAACAGTCCATTGATGTATGTGACATAACAGTAACTCTTCTTTGTTACCACAACCACAAAAGAACAGGCAAATGAACCATTTTGCTAATAAAACAAATTTGAAATGATACAAGTGCTTTCAAAGGACCTGTCCCTGAAACAATTGCATGCATTTATCACACAACATTCTATTCTCATGTATTGTCAATCATGTGTACCTCTGAAATGGTTTGACAAACAAGGCCATGCCATCAGTACACTTCTAACTAATGCATACATATAAAAGTGTAAAAGTCTTTGATTCACATTATATATATTCCAGCATATGCATTTTGTAGGTAACAAAATGGGGGCATACCTGCTGGAGTTCAATATTCCTCTGTAAAGACACCTTGTGAAGAAACACATTTCTGTGACATCTTGCAAACATGTAGCAAGTGTCCTCACCATCAGTTTGGCTAGTTACACATTTGCCTTTTTCATAATGGAGTAGATTATTAATGGATTGCATCTGTCTTAGCCTGTGTTTCAGAAATGATAATTGCAGCATAAACAGCTGAATTACATGCTAATCAACCAATCTGGTGGAGCTAGTCAATAAGTTATAAAGGAGCCATGTAGACTCCATGGTGGTTTTTCCTGCAGATTTCAAAAGTTGTGGAGCACAGACACAGAAAGTCTACACAGACATAATATAAGGAGCTGATGCTGCTGCTTTGATCCATTTGTATGTGCTAGATGCTGCAGGCAATGCTGCTGCTGCCAATAGACCTAGGCCGGGATGGAGAAGAGTTTTCAGGCCACATTTAACTTATCACAACATACACGACATGGACATTGTAGAGTGCTACAGGGTGGACAGGGACACACTACAGGAACTCTATGACCTCTGCCAGTCTCATTTCAGAGATAGAGCCTTTACCTCCCCATGTATTGGCTATGTACTGCTTGCATCATAGTCAGCTCTGAACTAACACTGAGGCAACTGCTGCATTTACAAGGTAAGTCATGAACATGTACTGTATTGTATAATAATATTATGGCATGTACTTGCATTTCATCACTTGGTACAGTAAGCAAGTATAAGGTGGGACATTTGTACAGACGTTAATGTACCATGAGACAGCAGAGAGTTATCTGACTTATATGTGTCCATTAGCAAGTAGTAGACCTCAGGCATCAAAGATTCATGCATTCATACCTCTGCAAAGCACTGATGATCACTGCATGCCCTCAGTTTAGCACCATACATTTGTAATGGGAAATAATTACAGACAGAAGTTAGAAAGTAATGAGACACATTGCAGTTTCTGACTTCACAACCCTCACAAGATCAAAAAGGCAGTATGCAAAACAAAGAGAGTAACAAGAGCAAAATGTCCTTGTATGTGTCATAACAGTAGCTCAGCTTGTTCACCCCCTTGAAAGAAAAGTGTATGCTCCCATGTGCCATAACAGGAACTCACCTTTGTTCCCCCTCAGAAAAAAGCAGTCTGTGCTTGTTTATGCCATCCAACCTGCCCTTCATTTGATGGCAACTGCATATCATAGCATTCCCAGTTAATATCCTCACACATTTTAAAGTAAATGATATATACTGGCTTACACACTGCATGTATCTGAGTTCTGGTCAGATAACTGATGAATGACCAAGAAACAAAGAAAGGTAAGACAGAGCTATATATTTGGTTTGTACATAGACTGACAGTGCACAGACTAGACAAATGGACCATCCAGGTAGCAGAAAGGACCCAGACAGTCACAAACTTAAACCGGATGCATTCAATTAGCACTATTGATTATTGAGCAAATATGTTGCCTGCCAGTGGACACTCCTTGTTTGCATGATGGTAAGAAATGAGCAACAATTTCAAATGTTGCAAAACCAAAAAGTGTGCACTTTCAGTAAGTGAGATACCTGCAATTGGTGGGAAAATATCATTCTACATTGGTCTTGATCTGTGGTAGGCATGGTAGGCAGTCATGGAGAGGTTTTGAGATTCTGTGCTCAAAGATGGGGTATCCAGGGTCCAAAGTGCTTGTTGGACTCCTAGTGAATGAACATGGGCTGGGCTATTGCAGAGGGACTATTATGGCTTGGATAACAAGTCAGAGGCATAGAATAGTCTTGCCTGGGCTTTGGCCCATGCTACTGGCATCCCCCGCAGTGGTGAGCAATGCAGGAACTACTAAAGAGACCTCTGGATGAGGAAGGATGATACCCTTGAACATCGGATCAAGGAATGTAGGACTGGGGCATCCTACACATGTGTAAGTATCACTTATTGAGACTACTGGTAAGAGATGAAAGCTTGGTATAGTCAGGATTGTTATTCATAATGGTAGCCTGTTCTGTTTTTCTCACAACCATCACAGAGCAAGAACTGAATATGTGAACCCATGCCATTAGATTGGCATAGATGTGAGAAGCATGTGGTGTGTATGCATCTGAACAGTACTGTTATTGTAGATTTAAAAGTAAAGAAACTTTTTTAGTTTATTTATTATACAGTTGTAGCGAATTGAACATGCATCTCTCAACTGTAACAGGAAAGTATGCAAGCATTAGTCTGTGGGCCAAAACAATAGTTCAGCATTAGAGAGTAGTCAGAGGTTGTGGGTTCAAAGAACATACATCCCAAATAAACAATACTGTTATGTTTGAATACTGTTATGTTGCCATCAATATTGCAATGTAATGTCAGAGCTCTAAAGCAGTGGCACTAATGGTGTGCTGTAAACTGTAACCAGTATAACTGGAACATGCATATGTGCAATATATTTACACATCAAGGCTTGTTTGCTGCAGTCTGTAGTATTGTGTACATATGTTATGAGCTGGGTAGTCTTAACAGTAAAAAGTTTATTTGTTACAAGTTGGTAGTCTTAAAAGTAAAGGTAACAGAATAGAGCCAAATAGTTGTATCAGTGCATTGTGTGTCATATATGAAGTTGCTAATGTTCTTACTTGTTTTTCTCACTCCCCATTCCTTATCTTCTCTTTTCTTTATTTTAATTTTATTTATTTTTTTGTTTTTTCCCACAGCACAGCAGGGTAGGGCTGCCCCAAAGGATCCACCTGCCCCCAATCTACTGGCTGCAGCACCAAGGTTCAGTAAGTCTGGGACGCAACCTGGTAGCACCCCAAAGCTGCCCCTAGACTGTCTGGCCACTCAGGTAGTACTGCCCTGCAGGATAGGCCAATGGTTCCCACTGGAAGCAGTGGCAGAGGTGGTGATTTTTAATCACTCATGAAGAACTGCTAGGGTTGGATTGTACACCACTCAGTTTGTGCATGCCTATGCCAGATGGAGACACTTCTTTCCATCATTGTGCTGAATAATATGAGGAGACACAGATATCAGACACTGCAGCTATCAGCACAGTAATGTGACAATGATGACAGTCCAGTGGGTGATGACTCGATTCTCATTGTCACCCAGCTTGATATACATGGGCTGGCGCTGTCCCTACCCTCAACCCAACCATGGTGTTCATCCACCTCTTGTGTCCCTCACCATCCCTGTGTCTTGTCTTGTGTGCCCTGTCTGCAATTGGTTCCTCACCCACCCAACCTACCTGGCCCAGACTGACCTACGTCTCTTCACCAACATTCCTTTCTCTCTGAAAAAAGGCACCTGTCCCCAAAAAATGTTGTCTCATACATAGCTCTCCATTTCACACATGTCATCTTGACACACTTGATTGGGCTTGATTCACTCAAATTGGCTATACCACATGATTGTGTTGTGATCACCCCTCTCTCTCTGAGGATGACACTGCAAATTCAGCTATTATTCTGCACATCTGTGCATTTTTTACTGTTGAGCAAATGGAAATCTATGGTTCTTTCTTACATCCCTCCTGCACATTTCTGCCCTCCTTTCACTTTGTTCTTCCCCCTGCTTGTTCCCCATTTCAACACTTTCCTATCTTTCCAATTTATTTTCTTTAAAGCATAATTGCATGATGGAGCACATCTCCCACTAAGGGATGGCTATGGCAAAAAGCAGTTATAAGTGTTATATAAAGCTGTATTGGAAGCCAGTGCTATCTAGCCCAAAAATGTATGTATTACTCTACTGAGTGCATGAACACATGATGCCACAGAGTCAGTAAATTAGCAGGTATATTTTAGAGACTCCATACCAACTATCACACTTTAGAATTTGGATTTACATGTAAAAGAAACTGTTACTTACACCTGGATTCAAACCCAGTACAATCTGACCCCAAAAATGAATAGATCAAAGCATTAACAGATGGTGCCACAGACTCAGTTGAGCAGGTGGTGTGTTTTACAGACTGAATAGCAAATGGTAGACTTAACTGCTGTTGCATACACCTACTACTTAACTGACTCTCTGGCTGCAGGTATTAATTCACTTAATGCAGTAATACATTCCTTTTTGGGGCCAGATGGTACTAGTTCTGAATACAGCTGTAGCTAATACATTGTACTACTTTTGTATTAGCATTGCTTTGCAGTTCTGCATGATGTGCACCATTGTGCACTAATGCTTTATAAAACAAAATGGGTATTCTGCAATAATGTTTTATAAAACATTACTAGGGACTGTGCAAAGATGCTTCATACAAAATTAATGGAGAAGATATAACATCGGTGATATGGGTAACAAGCACAGGGGAGTACAAAAGGAAATCTTTGCTAAACTGTAACAGTTACTACTGATTGTGTAAAATACATCTGTTTCTTAACTGTCTCTGTGGCAGCATGTGTTAATGCATTGTTGTTGGAGGTAGATGTTAGTGGGTTCAAATATGGGTGTGAATAGTAATTTTACAAGTGAGTATGGTTCTTTTAAATACATTTACTTATATTGCTGCCACTCATTGTTGCTTTGTGTTGGACCATGATGCACACCATTGTGCAATTATGCTTTAAAGAAAAGAAAAGAAAAGAAAAAAAAGGGGGAACACATGAAAGTACTGAAATGGGGAGCAAGTAGGGGGAAAAACAAAGTGAAAGAAGGGCAGGAATATATAGGAGGGATGTAGGAAAGAACCACAGATATCCATTTCATCATCAGTAAAACATGATCAAATATGCAGAATATTAGCTGAATTTGAACTGACACCTCCAGAGTGAGGGGTGACCATAATAGAGTCATGTTGTATAACCAATTGGACTGAATCAAGGGTATCAAGAAGATAGGTGTGCAAAATGGAGAGCTACATATGGGCCAAATTTCTTTTTTGGGACAGTTCCCTTTTTTTGTCAGAGATAGAGGAATGTTGAGGAAGGGACATAGGTATGTCTGGGTCAGATAAGGAAGCAGTGGCAGACAGACAGGACATACAAGACAGGGCACATGGACAGTGAAGGAAACAAGAGGTGGGTGAACACCATGGTTGGGGAGAGGGTAGGGAAATTGAGGTCCTATGCACGTCAAGCTGGGTGACAGTGAGAATCGAGTCCTCATCCAGTGGACTGTCATCACTGTCACTTCACTGTGCTACTGGCTGCAGTTCCTGACATCTGAGTCTCCTTCGGTATTATGAACCAGGATGGAGAGCAGGTGTTCAATCCGGCATAGGTGTGCTTCCACAATGCTGCACACAATCCTGTGCACCATCCCTAGCAATTCTTCTCAGGTGATAAACTCACCACCTCTGCCACTGCTCCCAGAGGGAACCACAGACCTATCCTCTGGGGGAGAACTACCTGAATGGCCAGCTAGTGCAGGGGCAGCAGAGGGGGTGCCTCCAGGTTGTACACCAGATGTGCTGGGCAGTGGTGCTGTAGCCAGGAGTGGAGGTAGGAGGATCATATGGGACAGGCCTACCCTACTGTGCTGGGGGGGAATAAAAACAACAAATTAAAAATAAATAAATAAAAGAGAAGATAATGGTTGGGGAGAAAGAAAAAATGGAGAACATTAGTAACTTCATATGTGACATACAAAACATTGATACAATATACAATTATTTAACTCTATTCTGCTACCTTTACTTTTAGCATTATAAACATCTAACAATTTTCTTTGTTACTTTTAAGACTACCCAGTCCATAACAGATGCACAGTGTAGCCAGAAATCCTTGATGCCTGCATATATTGCACATATGTGTGTTCCAGTTATACTGATTATAGTTTACAGCAGGACATTTTCCCACTGGTATGGAAGTCTGAAGTTACACTGCAATAATGATGAAACCTAACATTATTGCATATTTGGGAAGTGTGGGTTTTGAGCCCACAACCTCTGACTACCCTCTAATACTGTACTGTTATTTTGACCTAAAATCTACTGCATACATACTTTCCTTTTACAGCTTAGAGATGCATACTCACTGTTATTTGAAAGTACGTAACTCTTGCTTTGTGCTACAGACTAAGGCATGCATACTTTCTTTTACAGTTGAGATATGCATGCTTAATTTGATACAACTGTATTAAATACCAACTAAGCTGTCCTTAACTTTTAATGCTACAGTAACAGTATTGTTCTGATGCATATATATATATATATATATATATATATATATATATATATATATATTTATATATAGTCACTTCAGAAGCTTGAAATACTGAAATCTCGAATTTCAGTATCTCAAGCTCAAGAAGTGGAATCCACAAAACAATGAAAACTAAAAACTGCGAAATTCAAAACCTCGAATACCGGAAGTTTTGAATTTCCTGGTTTTACTACACACACACACACACACACACACACACACACACACACACACACACACACACACACACACACACACACACACACACACACACACCATCCACCACACAAACACACACAATCACTCTACTAAGTGAAAGCACCCCACACCCCCCCTACTTAAATATTCTCACTCCGAGGTCGCACTATGTACAAGCACACACAAAACACCACCACACAAGCTACTTTCTCTTTGCACACACACATCACAGCAACAAAACACACTGACACACACCACAGCCCCTACCTAAACCCATTAACACACACACACACACACACACACACACACACACACACACACACACACACACACACACACACACACACACACACTTACCTGAATACATGACCATAGTGGAACTTTAGAAGCGCGAAATTCAAAACCTCCGGTATTCCAGGTTTTGAAATTTGCACTTCTAAACTTTCGCTATTATGTGGATTCGGCTTCTTGGGCTTGAAATACTGAAATTTGAGATTCTTCTGAACGGAACCCATATATATATATATATATATATATATATATATATATATATATATATATATATATATATATATATATATATACACTAGATTGTTCTCGCATCCTTGAAAATTGCTCGGCACGGTCTCACATTCAATGCTCATTCTGTGGCAGCTGTGGAAAAACAGAACAGAAGAGAATAACATTATGAATACCAGTCTTGACTAGCTTCAGCTTTTTACTTTTACAATCACTGAAATTGATACTTACACGTCTGTAGGGTGTCCCCTGTACTAAATTTCGCAATCCAATGGTTGAGGGTATCATGCTTCCTCCTCTTGGGGGGTCATCAAAATGATGCCAGAGTTATTCACCAGTGCAGTGAATACCTGTAACACTGGTCATAGTATACTATACTATAAATACTATTCCAGGCTTCAGACTTGTATTCTGAGCCTGAATAGTCCCACTGCAGCATCTGGGGCCCATGCTTCTTAACTAGGAGTCCAATAAAGGCTTTGGACTCTTGAACACCACATCTTTGCATTCAGAAGTGCACTCCCTCACCAAAAACACCAGACATGCCTACCATAGATCAAGCCCAATATAGAATGAGCATTTCCCACCAATTGCATGTATCACACTTACTGAGAATACTCACGTTTTGGTTTTGTAACATTTGAAAAAAGTTGCACATCATTTATCATTGCACAAGCATGGTAGTGGAGGGTCTGCACTGTTGGGCAGCATGTTTGTATGATAGTAAGCATTGTGCAACAGTGGCAAGCAAAGTCATTTTAAGGTTATTTGATATACAGGCACTTATGCAACAGTGTTAGTCAAATGGGGAGGCCACAGCAGTCCAGATAGCAGAAATATACTTATATGAACATAGTACACAGTATATCCACTGTCATAATTTTGATAATAAATGGACAATACATAGATAAATAAATAATTATGTTACTGACACAATATTAGTGCCTCAGCCCTCACATATAAATGTTAATATCAGCTACACTATGCCAAGTATTATAAGTGACAGTGACTATAATGTGAAGTGAAACAACATTAAAAGTGTATGGAATATGCTGTATTCAAACCCTGGACAATGTGTATGGTAGTCCTACACTTACAGCTGTTACCACAAGAATGTTGAGAAAAGTGTTGTGTATGTTGCACTTCATTGCTATAATCTGCAATGTCACAAAAGGAAAACAAAGTTTGCATACTCGGTACGAGACTCCAGGGCCATCTACACTCCAGACCTATAGTTAACACCTGCTGCCATAGGATTACTTACATGACATTCCCTATCTTAGTATTCACTGAAAAGTTATCACTGTTAATTGCAGCGCAATGCCACTTACTGTGTTTACAGGATGGCCAATAATATTAATTGTAAGCATCCAGTTTATGTTTGTGGCTGTTGTGGTCCTGTCTGCTACCTGGGTGGTCCATTTGTCCAGTTTGTGCACTGCCATGCCTCTCGCAAACCAGATGAGCATGGATAAACAGGTTTGTGCTAAGTGGTGCATTGGGCAAAAACTGGTCCCCCCAAAAAATGTAGAAATAGTTGAAATAAGGAAAAAACAATCTATAGCAGTGCCCCAAACACATTTTAATGAAGAAAACTCAAGAAAGGGAAAAGCAATCACTGTGCTGTCATAGAATCTGCTATTGCAGCCAGCAACGTTACACAGAAATGCTATTGGTATCATACCTCTCAACTGTCCAGAATTTTGCAGAATGTCCAGATATTTGTCTCATATTTTTGGTCTGTTCCTTGTAAAATTTGTGGTTTTCTGGAAACTCAATGCAAATTGAAGTCAATAAATAATAACAATATTTAATATCTGTCCCTATTTTTGTGCCTTTGTCCCCCAATTATTTTAGTCTTTGTGCAGATTTCTTGCACTAAAAGGTTGAGAGGTATGATCTGCATTCATATTAGAGGTTTTGTGGCTAGCAACACTGGTGTGAGCTGCATAAGCTTACTTATGCATGCCACACCTCATTAATATGCATGGTGCAGTGTTAGTGATGAGCAACATTGTGTAAGCGAAAACACTCCATGTAGGCGCTGTGTGAAACCTACATGGAGTTTATTGAATCCTGGGGATAGTCCTGAATGTAGTAAAATGCTAATCTTTCCAATATCTTGCAGTCTAAGACAATAAAGAGGGAGGGAAAGAGAGAGAGAGAGAGGGACAGAGAGAGAGACAATGAACTATAGTTTACTAATATGGCTTGCATGCCCTAACACTTTTTATTCACAGAGACAACTATAGCCATTTTCTTCTTTCTTAATAACAGACAATTAGATAAAGACATAAAAAGTACAGAGATAGATTTAAACCTGCATTATGCTGCCATCTCGGACTCGGAGTGCAATATGTCTCTATCCAGAGATGCCTCACCAGTCAGAATTTGCAAACAACTTCCTCTTCATAATCCCATGTGGCAGTTTGGTGTTGACATTCTCTGCCAAAAGAAAGACTTGCCAGGAACTGGCTCTAGCAGTTCGGTGCAGGTGTTATAGATAACTGAAGTTTAATAATCATAACCCTTGAAATCCATATTATATTAGCAGATTGTCTAATAAAAACAATAAGAAACACTACACTGGCTTTATTAACTTTAGAGAGACCATTGATCTTGCCTTTAAGGTATCTAGTGAGAATCATGCATCTTGCACAACAGAATGAATGCAATGTCCTTCCTCAAATCAGTGCTGTGATTGCATGACTCCAAACCTGCCATCTTTTAAAAGTAATGTGTATATGTATGCAAACTTAAATACACCTCACATTATTGCCAGTAATTTATGTTATAAAAAGTACTCTGAAAATATCAATTTTTGCCCCCTTCAGTGTCTTCACTTCTGAATGCAGGTAGAAATAAATATGAAATCAGAGCAGAGATACTTTGGATTTTAGGTGCATTGTTTCCCCCTAAATAATAAATTACACTATTTTGTCTAGTTACAAAGACAAAGCTGCAGGATGTAAACCACACTTGAGCAGACATGGAGTAAAATAATTATCAATATCAAACTTACTGTTAGAGAAAGAGAAATTGTGTTAATGACAGAGATAGCAGAGCATAGAGTATATGTATTTACATTTGTATTTTGAACCAGGGGATAAATACGCCATCAAGTATTAAGCTAATTTTGAAAAGAAACATCAAAAATGTAATTTGAGATTTTTAGCTGCTGTCATATAGTTTTAAAGATTTCAATGTATGAATGTAATTATTGCTCAGCTGATGCTGTACCATAATTTGCCAACCTGCCATTTTTATTATTTAATGTTTGTGACTGAGAATGTGTTTTTAACAGCTGAGGAAGAGTAAAACTTGAAAGCTTGTTTGTGTATATTACATTCTTACATTTTTATACTAAACTACTGTGGTTTGAATTTTCCTTTGGACTTTTTTGTTTTGCCTTTTTTTAATTATTGGTCTCAACAGCAAGTGGTTATTGTGATATTGCGACATAATTTCACATACCTATTACAGGCAACCGTAGAAAAGGCAATGCATCAGCATGAACCAATATTTTAGCTCCCTTACAGCCCTAAATCCTTAAAAATCCTTATAAAAATAAAATACAGGCACACACATGCAAACACATCCCAACAATTGTACTGAAAGACACACATGCACACACACACACACACACACACACACACACACACACACACACACACTCCAATTTGTAAACAGGGCCAGACTTATGCATATGCCAAATAGGCGACCACCTGGAGTGCTGTGGTCCGTGCTTGGAAATACATTCTTTTGCTATTTAGTTATTTTCTAGAGCAAGGAAATATATAGTTTCTTTGCTCTAAAAATAAATAAATAAAATGCTGTACCCTACAACAGCAAAACACGCCAGCTCCAAAGTGTGGCAGGCACCCCAGTGGGGATATGCTCTACTTGACTTGACTATTCAAGTCAAGCAATATCAATGTACCTGTGAGTAGTGTGAGGTCATGGTGCAGAGACATTGCATTGTCCAAACAGCTGCAAAGCCTGTGAAATGAGCTTTTACATTGGCATGATGCTTTTTTCATAATAAAATAATCACAAATGGCTGGATAAATGGTGTATTTTGGATAGTAAGAGGAATGGTGCAACAATGCAAGGCAGAACATGCAGTAAGTTAAGTATTAATGTATATGTGGGCTTCAAATTATTTGTGTGGAGCAACTTGGAATACTTAATTTGGGGGCATGTGGCAAGTTAATTTGCCTATGCTTTTTTTCTATGATGCTGACAGTGATCAACCACATATTTTTTGCAATATTTATGATAGCTTTCCATTTTGTGATTTGTGTGAAGCAACTTGCAATACTGTAATGTGTGGGCATATGCAAGTTAACTTATCTGTGTGCAAAGAAACTTGCATAGGTGAAACTTATCTCTTGACTATAACTGCTAGGTGAGGGGTTAGACATACCTTTCAATTGTTGCTGGTTTTGACACAGACTTTTCTTGTGATCCTCCCAATCTCCAGTAAAACTGGCAGTTTTGTGAGAAAATGTGATGGATTATAGCCAATAAATAATGACAATAATTAGAGTTAGGCTTCTTTTGCTTTAGAAAACCCATATTATTTCACATTTTCAGATTCTACGTATCCTTCATGTTAATAGCAGTAATATTTTACTGTCCCTCAATAGTTTTGGATTTGCCCCTGATTCTGGAGGTAAGAGGTTGACAACTATTGGGCTGGCTATATGAAAGTAATTGAGGCTCTTGTCATTTGTTCAGTTTTAAACAGACACTTCTGGCTTTGCAGGACTAGTGTGCATTTGTAAGAATTAAGGTGGTGTTCTTAACTGGATGCCTGATATACAAAGATGAGGGAAATGACTATTTGCCTGCTGCTGTTTGCTTATTATTCTGGCTTTGCAGGATTAATGGGATTTGTGTGAAGCAAATTGGAGTATTTCAATGTGTGAAAACTGTTTGAAACAAAGGTGAGATGCATTACATAGCCATCCTATTTTATGACAATCTGATATTTGAATTGTGCATAGAGTAGATGTGGCTATATTTGCTTGGTGTGGGTTAAATGGGTGAAATTAACGTACCTTCCTATCACTTGCTCAGTTTACAGTAATTTCTAAAAAAAAAAAAAGACAGTGTGTGTGTTGGGGGGGGGGGGGATAAAATGCATCAAAGAATGCCCAGACCTTCACAGCTACTGGGGGAACTGGTGGCCCCCACACACCAAGGCTACATAAGTGGATTTTGACATGGGCTTAGTGGTGTCCCTGGCCCGAACCCCAACTAATCTAAAACCAGCTCTGCAAAGAGATATACACAGAAGGTCACTCTAGCTTGTGTAGAGAGCTGGGGATGATGTCATTATTTCCTTAAATTTCTCCCAAAACCTCAGAAGTCATTGTCATGTGTTGGGCTGGGGACCATGTGGTCAGTCTTTCTTTAGTTTTTGTTACAAACTTCAGATGGGTGCACAGAGAGTCACTAAGCTTGTAGAGGAGCAGTGTACTGTGTAATAGTAAGTTGGAAATGTTATGTAAATATATATATATATATATATATATATATATATATATATATAGAGAGAGAGAGAGAGAGAGAAAGGTATACATATTAATATCTATATCTATATCTATATCTATCTATCTATATATATATATATATATATATAGAGAGAGAGAGAGAGAGAGCGACAGAGAGAAAGGTATACATATTAATATCTATATCTATATCTATCTATATATATATATATATATATATATATATAAAATATATATAGATATATATAAAGATTTATTACATATATTTTCCTTTTTGTCACAATCAAAGATCAGCTGCATATGCAGCTGGCTATCTTTTGGGGAGAGTAAAGAAACATTCTGTTTATATACATTTGACAGTAAATTTGTACTATTTTGTTTTCATTTTTGTCCAAGTCTGACATCAAATTGGTACACAGAAGGTGGTTGCATACCTCTCAGCTGTACAGATTTTCACAGAATGTCCCAGTTTTTGTCTCATATTTTTGGTCCGTTGCTCATAAAATTGTGGTTTTCTGGAAAATCACTGGCAAATCATTGAGGGTCAAAGTCAGAAAATAATGACATACATTTGAATTTCAGACTTCATACCCATCAGAAAATTCATGCTAATGCAAAACTTGTTATTTTATCAACTGTATCAATTTTCTAAGTTTGCAAGAGCAATATTTAAAATGTGTCCCTATTTTTGGGCATTTACCCCCCCATTATTAATAACTTTGTCCAGATTTCTTACTCAAAGAGGTTGAGAGGTATGGGTGGCTGTCTTTTGCAGGTAGGGTTAAGGAGACATGCTTTTTTATAGAGATGACAGTAGTGGCTTGAAATATATGATTGTGGCCATTTGTTCCTTAATTTTCATCCCAATGTAATACCAGGTGGGGATGCAAAGAAAGTGATTAACTTTTTTAAGTTGGCATAGGGATGCAAGTACTATATCCAGATATGATTTATGTAATGTCACAAGCATTTGTCTTCTATGTTTATTGTGCACTGATGTTTAGTTAACTTTGTGCATTAAGCTTTGGATACAACTTATTTCCTCCTTGAAATAAAATACTGTGATTTCTTTTTTTCCCATATGTATGATTTTTGTTCAGGTCATCATTGAATGAAAAGGTTGGAAAAAAAGCTTCAAAATGTGCCAAAGAACATCTATAACCCCATGGCTTCTGGTACCGAGTATCCTCCAGACACCCAGCTTAATTTAGCTTTTACAGTCAGTCTTGGTCAGTTAAAGCATATTGAAAGGAATTAGCAAAAACCCAAGGCAAAGAGCAAGAATTTCATTCCTTAATCATGATTTTTGTTCAGGCCATCACTGAAGGAAAACGTTGTTTAAAAAACTAGAAAATGCACCTCAGAGCATTTAGGACCTTCTTGGCTTAATGCAGTGATTTATACAATATTTATCACAGTGTAGTCCTGGTCAGTTAGGGTGTATTGAAAGGATTCAGGGAAAAACAAAAGTTGAAAAGCAGTGGTGCAGCGGTAGCATTGTCGCCTCACAGCAAGAGATTTTCTCCAGTTCAATTCTTTCTGGGAAGCCTTCTGCTCAGAGTCTGATGTCTTCCCTGCATTTGTGTGGGTTTCCTCTGGGTGCTCTGGTTTCCTCCCACTTTACAAAGACATGCATCTGGAGTGTTTCTCCGTGGGCCTCCACTGAAAATTAACTTTGTTCCAAGTTGGACTTTCCTGGTTAACAAATGTTAACTAAATAAAAGAGTAAGATTTAAATTTCTTCCCTTAATCATGATTTTTGTTCAGTCCATCATTGAATGAAAAAGTTGCTTTAAATAAACTGTAAAATGCACCTTAAAGCATGTATAATAGCATGACTTCTGAGCACCTGACCCCTGGCTTAATGTGTGTGTGTGGGGGGGGGGGCAGTGGGGGATGCAGTGGAGCTCTTTTACCTAGACCTGGGGCTGGCCCTGTCTATAAGCATTTTGTTTGCACAAGTGCTGCTAGTTGACAGTGCTCAGTGTAATTCTAAGATTTGTGAGTTATAATGATTGTGGGAAATGGCTCGGAGGGAGAAATTGAATATGCTGAGTATTCTTGGCTACTCCCAAGGCACATTGGCGTAACAGAGCAACAAATAGACCTAGGAATTACTGACATTTTGTCTCTTCATCAGGATGATTTTCTTAACTTCGCAATGAGTTTATTGCAAGCTTTCATTCCTGGACATCAAAATTCCAAACCAGATATTAAGCTGGATAAACATATTCCTGTAGAAAATATGTCAGAAGACTCTGATGAAGACAAAGGAAGTCTTCTTCTCCTAATGATTCTTAAGCCCAAGATTCTGATTCAAGAGAAATTTGCCCTCTCCAATTTCTTTTTCTGGGACTATTTTCAGGATGAATTATGTGTTTTTGTTAGAACAATTTGATGCTGCCCCTAAAATGAGGAGATATTATATGCTGCAAGTGGATATGCCACATTCTACATACATTCCTTCTATTATGGCACACTTAGAGGATGTGCTGAGGGCTGCCTGCAATTGAGTTCATTCCCGTAAAATGGCTGATACTCTCTATAAAATACTTCAATGTAACAAATTCTTATTTTCCCATCTTAGATCTAATCCAATAGCCATTTCAACTTTATTGCCAGATGGAACTAGAGGACTGCTTAGTACCAACCTTTCTCCTTCCAAGAAAAAGAAGATGAACCATTAGACAGATTTTGTAAGAGACTTTTCTCTTCTTCCAATGTAGCTTACAGAATTTTTAACTACCAAGCGCATATGCAGAACTTTGAGGGATTGTTTTGCTACAATTCCTTCAGAAGGTAGGTCCTATCTGAATGCTAATGTTTTTATCCTATTTCAGGTATCTAAACATGTTTTGAAGAGCGTGTATAATTGTGGAGATACTGTGGCTAGGACTATTGCTATTGCTAGTGTTTTGAGAAAATATACTTGGTATGTAATCACAAGTTTTCTGAAGATGTAGTCTGAGATTTTAAACTTTACTTTAGATAAGAAGGGGGAAATTCATTCAGGGAGTTTCAAAGATTTTTCACCCCCCAATTATAAATCTAACAAATCCTCTGCTTCCTTCAAAAGACAAAATAAGCAATCCTTCCCATCTGTTGGCAAAATGGGAACAAAAAAGAGATGACAGGTGGAGAACAACAAAAACAGGGATCCTTTCAGAAAAAGGAACAGACTACTCCTTCAGAATGAATATACCAGCATCCTTCCCCACACCCACACACTAAGTAATAGCAATGTAATGCTATGGTTTAGGAAAAATGTTGCATCTCTAAGTTTGTCCCTAAAATAGGATCTCCATCTTCTACTTTAGAAACAGATTGTTTCAGACTCTTGTGTACTAAAAGTAGGTCAGGAGGGTATAGTTGGCAATGGAAAAACATAACTATTTTCAAGGGAATTCCTTTTCACTTCCAAACCAAACAGAATAATTTCCCTAGACACTTCAACACTGACCATAGGAGTCATAGAACCAGTGCTTCTAGATTAAAGGGAAAGGATCCTACTTCTGAATGCTTCTTTTTCTATTGAAAGCTTTCATGGAGTCAATTTCTAAATCTTTCCTTTCTTATCCTGTTTGTGAACGTACTAAAATTCAAAATGTTGACCTTACAGAGTCTGTCATCTTTCATTTTTGAGTTTTATGGCAACATTAGACCTTTAGGATGCTTATTATCACATTTCAATAGCAAGAGGCTTCAGAATATTGCTCAGATATTCAGTGTCTGGATCAAGTTATCAGTTCTATGCATTACCCATAGAGTTATCTAAAGCTCCAAGGATATTTACAAATTCTCTAGTTCCATTGATAGCTCACTGCAGACTGCAAGACATTCACACACACATATATATATATATATATATATATATATATATATATATATATATATTTTATTTAGATGATTTACTTAACTTTGCAGAGATTTTTGCAAGATGTCAGGAGTCCTTAATAAGAGATTCTTCACTCCTTACCAATCTGGACTTCAAGATAACTGTTAAAAAAACACTTCCTTGACCCCATCACATAGGATTATGTTTTAAGACTGTCTTCTAGACATATCCCTTCAAAAGGCATTCCTAAACCAGTGAAACATTGATTTGTATCGGGAAACATTCCTGATCTTCTCCTATCAGTCTCAGACTTTAGATGGAGACTATCTGAAGATTCTAGTGTTCATGGCTGATTCTCATGATTTATTTTGCTAGATTGCACATATTTAAAAAATCAGTGGTTTCTGAAAAATGTGTTAATCTAACATTTCTATCCTCTGGAATTTCATATTCCAATGTTGGATTTTATCAAGAAGGAATTGCACTGGTGGAGACTTCCAATTGCTCAAAATCCAGGTCTTCCTTTTTCTCCTCCTATCCCAACTCACTCTTTAACTACAGACACTTGATATTTTGATTAAGGAGCAGTTTCTATGGGGGTAAAGGTACAAAGCCTGTGAAGAAGTTCAGACACACAAAAGCACATAAATGCTAAAAGGTGTTTAAATTATAATGATAATTTAAATGATAAACGATGTTAGCTGTGATCCATGCCATAAATTCTCATCATCATCTGTGGTCACCAGGACCCTTATATATGATTTAGACAACACCAGAGTGTTGATGTTCATAAGCAGGGAAGCAACAGGTCTTACACTGTGTGCAGGGTGGCTACGATGGCTTGAGAGGTATCTCTTCAGCATTCTTTAACCCTCCAAGAACCTTATATTCTGTCAGAACACAATGTAATGCAAGACAAGCTGGGCAGGACCAGGACAGACCTGCACAAAAGGAAATTGAAAGAGAGGGGTCTTCCAGGATTTAGTCCAGTTATGGGGAACCCCTCTTTGTTTTCTTTCAAAAAGACAACTAAGCAAATTCTGCACCAGGATTGCTTGCAAGCAGGTCTGGAAAATAGAGTCATTTTCATTTCTGTGGTCAAGAATGGTTATTTATGGTGTTTTACCCTTTCCACTGATACCCAGGATAATTCTGAGGATTCAGAAGGAATTTCCCAAATCATTGTGGTGAGCCTCTTCTGGCCCAGGCAACACTGGTTCTCCATTTTTATGGAATTAGCCAGGGAAATTACCACAAGCTTCCTCAAAAAAATTGATCTACTCAAACAAGACAAAGGGAGTTTAAAACACTCCTCAGACAACTTCACCTGACTACCTGGATGATTCAGTTTTGATACCTTTTAGATACCTTTTTATGAGGATGAGTAGGTGATACTAAAGAAGGAAAAAAAGCCTTTTGCTAGGAAATCTCATATTGGCAAGTTGAAAAGATTTTTGAGAAGGTGCTCATCTAATAATCAGCACCTCATCCAGGATTATGTATTGTTGGTTCTTAACTATTTTTGTGAATTACTATCCCCCTGGCCCATTTTACTCCTCTATCAAAGTTCATCTAATAGCCATGTCAGCATGTTTGCCCATGGATCCTCACCTTTCTTCTATTTTAATAAAACAGCTTCGGGGGGTACATCTTAGGCTACCTAGAAAACAGGTAGCTCCTTCTTGGGTTCTTAACTTTGTGCTGGAAAAGTTAACCATCAGAAAGATCTAAGGTTCACTACTAGGAAGACTGTCCTTATTCCTCTGACCTCTGCAAGAAGAGTATCTGAATTGCAAGCTCTTGTGGTTGGTGGACCTTATCAGGTCTTCCATAGACAAAAGTCACACTAAGAACAAAGTCATCATTTAGACGCAAAGTGGTTTCAGAGTTTACTTTGAATCAAACAATAAACCTGTCTGCATTCTATCCCAAACCTCAACAATATGGGGAAAGGTTTCTGCATACTCTATATGTACATAGCCAGTGCAGGTACTATTAAGACAGAACAAAGCCCTTTAGAAAAGCTGGCTAGCTGTTTATTTCTTAAGATGGAACAAAGAAAGGACAACCTGTGTCAAAATGGACTATTTCTAGATGGTTGCCTACAGCTATTGCTTTTTGTTATTTACACCATGACAATCTGTTCCAGTCAGGATCAAAGCACATTCTTATAGAGCTTTGGCTTCTTTGATGGCATACTAGAAAGGGGTAGACTCTTGAAGCATTCTAGAGGAAGCTACATAGTCCTCTGTACATACATCTACAACATATTACAAACTGGATTTCTTCTCCAGGTGCAGGACTGACTTTCTAGGATCTCATGGGCTCCTCGACTCTTAGTCTTCCTCCTCCGAGAATGGATATGCTCTGGTAATCAGCCCAATTAGCCAAAGGCTACTGCAGCAGTGAGAATGACGAACTTAGTACAGTTATGATTGTACTTATCATAACAATAAATGTTCAAATTCCTCGCTGCTGCAGTAGCTGCACCCTCCATCCATCCCAAGTCTTCTATATATTTAGTTTGGGGTAAAAAGTAATATGTTTATATCTTTTTAGATTTTCAGAATGAATAAGTTTTCTTTTTTTGTTGGGGCAGAAAGTCCTGAAGTTGCCTGTACTCTAATGATTTTCCTCCCACAGCTCATGCATCAGCAGCTAGAACTCAGGTGTGGAAAGGGGCTGGGACTTTATGATGACTGGTTAGGTTTTCTATCCTGGGCAGGATATAACCTAATTAGCCAAAGTCTACTGCAGCAGAGAGGAATTGAACATCTACCGTTATGGTTAGGGCAACTCACACAACTGTACTTTTTCTTTACCAAAACAGGATCTGGTTGTTGTTGTTGTTGTGTCTTTCGGCTTTTCCCGGTTAGGGGTCGCCACAGCAGAACTCCGGTCCGCTAATGATTGGTTTTACACTTAAGTTGTCACTAACAATTTTTTTTCCTTAGAATTATTCATGAATTTCATTGCTATCTGCTCATTTTTCTCCATTCTGATATGGTTCCCTTCCTAAGTCCAAACAGTTCCATCACCATTGCAACAAATAAGCAAGGGTTCTGATTCTCAAGGTGGGTCTTATTTCTATATCTGCATCACTGTTGGGTGTGGTAGAACCCTCAACAACTCCAGAAAACAGTGAATGAGGATCCTGCATAAAAAGGCTTGTAGCTCAAGGCAATATGACACAATAACACAGGTCAAGAACATTTTCACCCCTCTACCCAATATGACAATTTTCTGTTTTTTGTTTTTTTTTTTTTTTACAATAAAACCAAAGCCTGCTTATTTTTAGGTCATATTTGCCACTCTCTGAAAGGTAAACAACAGAAGAGAGTCTGGTCAAGGATGTCCTATATTGCATGTTATGGAAACATAACAAGAGCATGAGCTATAGACATCACTCTGATCCTCACAGTTGAGTATAGCAGTTTAGAATATGACAATGTTGTGTGTTTACACATAGAGAATGTGTCACACACATTTTAAAGTGGCTCACACTATCTGTAGATTCCTGAGAATTAGTGTGTAATACGCTGTTTAGTTGTCATGCCTTTGCTGGCAGGATAAATCGACATGCTCTGTATAAACAAAAGGAAATTGTCCAGCCACTTTTCTTTGTCTTTCTTAAACTAATCAAGCAAAATGCATGATTACATCTACAAATGGAAGAATACTTATTTGTCCTTAATTTCAAATAGTGAGGCACAGAATGCATGTAGCTGTCAACACAATAAAAATGCAGTAATGGCAATTGTACTGCAGTATACATTGCTGATTACCACAGGGATTTTACAGAGCTCAAGACATGCAGTCTTCGTTTGTAAAATAATAATTTGTCTGATGACTGTTAAAGATTTAATCATGACTCTCTTACTTTTGTTCTTATCTTACATGATCCTATCTTACCAGTTTTTTTTTCAAACCCTCACAAATGGAGAACTATTTTGTTACTGAAAGCTTTATGCTGCCATCTGCAGGTCAAACCTACATAATGGTCAGATACAATTTGCAAGAAGGCATCAGGTAGATCAAGGAATGGACATGTCAGAAGTGAAACAGTGTGCCTTGTAGAGCAAACAAAATACTTGGCTTAAGAACTGCTATGCACAATTAAGTCTGCTGAAATGTCAGTTCACAGGTATGACTTACATATTATCAAAAACTGAGCTACACTACAGATAACTGTGGGAGTTTTAAATTCCAGTAAACATAATTTTCAAGTTTATAAGCATTCAGGGAAAAAAAGAAGATATAGTTATGTTTTTTTCAAACCATACAACTGCATTGGTAAATCTGTGGAATTGGAATTGTTTTATTTGTGATATTTAATTACTTAATTACTACTTTAGGAATTAACAGTGGCATGCCCCAAATGACATGTTCATATATAATTTCACCTGGACTTGTGTGGTCATAGCTGGATCCATCACTAGGCGACGTAGGCAGTTGCCCAGGGACCCGTGGCTATGGGAGCCCACTCTAGACAGGAGGCTTCAACATATAAAAAAAAAATTCTTCTTAACACCACGGCGGCAGTGTCTTCTGCTTTAAGGAGTATCATGTGTGTGTTGCATGCACGCACGCCAACATGGATGTAAAACCATTCCATTCTTACTCGTGGAATTTGAACTAGCCATTCTGTTTACAGAGAAGGTAAGTGCGAATGTCCTTGTGTGTGTGTGTGTGTGTGTGTGTGTGTGTGTGTGTGTGTGTGTGTGTGTGTGTGTGTGTGTGTGTGTGTGTGTGTGTGTGTGTGTGTGTGTGTGTGTGTCAGAGCAGAGAGAAGTTAGGTGTGTGTATGTGTGGGAGCAGAGAGAAGGTGTGTGTTTGTGTGTGTGTGTGTGTGTGTGTGTGTGTGTGTGTGTGTGTGTGTGTGTGTGTGTGTGTGTGTGTGTGTGTGTGTGTGTGTGTGTGTGTGTGTGTGTGTGTGTGTGTGTGTGTGTGTGTGTGTGTGTGTGTGTGTGTGTGTGTGTGTGTGTGTGTGTGTGTGTGTGTGTCAGAGCAGAGAGAAGTTAGGTGTGTGTGTGTGTGTGTGTGTGTGTGTGTGTGTGTTTAACATACCTCTGAACTGTCCATAATTAGCCTCATAATTTTTGTCTGTTTCTCATAAAATTTGTGATTTTCTGACAAATCACAGAGATTGAAATCATTAAATAAGGACATATATATATATATATATATATATATATACATATATATATATATATATATATATATATATATATATATATATGAATTTTAGACTTCACATCCTTTAGAAAATGCATGCTGACATAACTCCTGTTATTCTAGTAACCTTCTAAGTTAAAAAGAGCAATATTTAAAATGTAATTCCTATTTTTGGGCCATTGTATCCCCATTATTTAAGGCTTTGCCCAGATTTTTTGCACTAAGAGGCTGAGAGGTATGCATACCTCTCAACTGTCCAGATTTTTGCCTCATATTTTTGGCCTATTCCTCCTAAAATGTGTGTTTTTCTTGCAAATTACTGAAGATTAATATAACTAAATAATGTCATACATTTGAATTTCAGACTTCATTTTCTTCAGAAAATGCATGCTAAGACAAACGCTGTTATACTAGCAACTTTCTAAGTATATAAGAACAATGTTAGTAATCTTTCCCTATCCCCCCCCTATTATTTTAGGTTTTGTTCTGATTTATTTTGCTAAGAGGTTGAGAAGTATGAAGGCATGGTATGTAATGTCCTAGATGGGGGGGGCAGGTAAGTCTATTAGCTTGATCAGACTTGACCCTGTAACTTGGTTACAGAAGACAAGAGCCTGAATCCTCTACACCAACTACCGGACTGCTAAAGGAATTGTGAGCTTCTGTGGAGACAAGAGCCTGAATCTTTTACACCAACTACCAGACTGATGAAGGAATTGTGAACGTCAGTGGAGACAAGAGCCTTAATCCTCTACACCCACTATCAGACTACTGACAAAATTGAGAGTTTGAGTGTCACAACATTTTCAGGGAATTATGAGTTTCAGTGCACTTTCAAGGGATTATGAGTTTCAGATGATGTCCATGGAACTGTGAGTTTCAAGTGATACTGTTGCCCATGCTAAGTCTGTTTTCAATGTGCAACTAGTGGTTTTGTTTAGCAATTGGCAGTCACTGTCTGTGCTGTAAAATTTGAAAGCAATATTAGTAGCATAAATGTATTTGGTGCAGAAGACTGTGGTCTATACTCCCACACCATGTATATGGAGTGCTGGTATTGCAGTGCCCTTTTGATTGCTGATTATTTGGTGCAGTTTAAGGGGGATAGGGGTTCTACACCCCTGAGTGTGTTCTTCTTTGAATGAGATGCCTAGTAACGATGAACTTCTTGTCAGTTTTCAGTCATGCTCTGTTGCAATATTACCAGTTCACCGATGTTTTTTAATGTAACAGAGGCAATTAATTCTTCGAGGGCAGCAGGTACTGAGATGAAACACTGAAATGTAGGTTTTTTTTGCCAGTAACAACCTCTTCATTAGTTACAGATCTCTTTAATGTGGAATTATTCAGATGGCTCTTACTTCTGTTGAGATTGTGCTTATTGGCTGATACTGGTGGATTGTAATGACAGAATTCTGAGTTGCCTTTTATGGTTAAAATGTTCTGAAATGGGCAGTTTTGTCATTATTGGGTCATGCATTTTTTTTCATTGCTTACTGGGAAAATGTTCAAAACTACAAATTTAAAACACACTCTAACAAGGGGTGCTGTATTATAAAAGGAATATAATTTATACAGTCAAGTAGGTGAATCAAAGAACACGTACATGTATGTATGGCCCTAAAAATCTGTTTAAGGAGCTTATAGTTTGAAAACAGCCTGAAGGTAAATTTGATTCTCCACTGGCCAGATGCTTTTTATTTGAATGTGGGTTTTTTTGATTTTCAATGGCTGAAAAGTTTACTGCTCATGCTAAGTTTGTTTAATTCTGAGACTGTATTGTTTGTTTGTTTAGCAAATGGATATCAGTGTTTGTGCTATTTTATTTCAATATCTGTAATCATTGTAGAAGTAAATAAGAAAACAGTATACACACTGATAGGTTTGAACAGTGTTATGGTAACTGAGGAGAAATAGCCAAGTAATGGAGCACTGGAATGGCTGGGGAGGGGACAGCTGTGGGTTGCTTTAGGAGGGACTTCTCTGGGGTGCCCCAATCTTTTTCAAGGCCTAGGGCTCCATTTGACCATGATACAGCTCTGAGTGTGCTTACACTACATTAAGCCCCTTCTATTTTCTAACGTTGGACAAACACACAATTAACATTAAGTCCATTTACCTTATATTGTTTCTTTCATTACAAGTCCCTCAGATACATACACCATCTAATTTTGGTTGATACTACTGCCTTTGAATCAGTGTTACTGAACCCAGCTGTTCTCATCATAAAACATTTAGTATTTTGCATTTAACTTTTCCTGTACAGGAATAAATATGGGCTGAATTTCTTCACTTCCTTGAGCAGGCTAGGAACTTCTTTATTTATCTTGGCATTGTTAATTTCAGCTTTTGTAACTATACCATTTTAGAGCTTGTACAGCAGAGGGGTATTGAATAACTATGGGGAAGTATTGAAATAGAACAAACTGGGCAAGTACTTGAGCTGCTGTGAGCTTTTTCTTTACTTCTTTAAAAACACATTCACATTACTCTATTTCCTTACAGCCCAACTGCAACAACAGTGCATGTAGTGGAGTGAATATAATTCTACAAAGATGGGCAGAAACTTTTAAAAGTAGTAGTTTACCAGTCCCAAGTACCACCTCAGCTGTGACATGTTCTGAGATATGGGCATTTCTAGCACATTCTTCTTAACTTGTGACTCTGATTATGCACTCCTGTCTGCTACATGTTCACAATGCAAATTATCATCATCATCATCAAGCACCCCTTTTCCCATTTTCTACAGCGCATTAGCTGTTGATATCTCTCTCAATTCACTGCCACTCTCTTACCTTCTTTGATAGTCATGCTTGACTATCACAGGCTTTCTTTCCCATAATCCATCCATCCTTTGCTAGATTTCCTCGTTTCCTCTCACCTTCCTCCTATCGCTCCAAAATCTTCTACTTTTCTCCATATGTGCCTGAACCAACATAGTCTGTCCTCTTTGACCATCTCTGCCATTGGAGCTACTTTGGTTTCTGCTCAGATGTCATAATTTCTTTGTCTGTCTCACAGACTGCAACCTTCCACCCTTCTTGGGCACTTCAGGTCCATTGCATTCTTCTGTCACACACTACCCCTGACAATCTGTGTCAGTTGGCTGTAACCCTTCTGATTCTGGGTTTGACCACTTCAGTCAGACTTCCCTTCTTCTTACCTATACCTCCCAGATAATTAAAGCTATCAGCCTGTTCTAGTATTCTTCATTTTATCTCAGTTCACAGCTTCTTCTGATTACCCCAATTTGCTGCCATTCAGCTGTCCTATCTGTACACAGTTTCTTCCCATGTGCTTTCAGTTTTGCATTCCATTCCCCTAACATTTGTTGAAGTTCATGTTCAGAGTCTGCCTGTAATGCTAGATTGTCTGCATACAGCAACTTTGTTGATCTGTCCCCTCTGAACTCTTTGGTAATGTAGTCCATCAGCAGTATGAATAGCAGTGAGTTCAGAGCTGAACTTTGATGTACACCAGTTCCCACTGGCAAACCCTCTGTGAGCCCAAACACTGTTTACACTTGTGTCACTGGTTCCTTGTACACACATAACTAGCACTAATTTTACCAGTGTTTCCGGAACTTCAACTCATTGCAAGACTGCCCAAATCAGCTTTTTGGGGGCCTTGTAATATGCTTTCACCATGTCTTGGAGTGCCCATTTCCTGATTTCAGGCTTCTTCTCACTGAACACATCAGGTCTGTTGTGCTGCATCCTGATCTGAATCCGAACTGCTCATCTCCCATCTTACTTTCTGCTACTCTGTGTATTCATTTATCAATCACCCTGTCAGCAGTTGCATGCAGTGTGACAAAAGTTTGTTCTGGTCACAGTTGTGAATATGCCCTTTTTGTACACTAGTTAGTGAATGTGTACTCTCTAGTCATCTGTGATATGGCTTTCTCTCCACGATGCTGTGAGTACCCTCAGGAGCCACCTCTTACCTAATTCACCAAATATACTAATCATGTCCACTGTGACCTCATCTCAGCCTGCTGCTTTGCCTGTTTTCATGTTCCTTAGTGCTGTTCTTACTTTTTCTAGGGCTGGGTCTTCTTGCTGTTTCAATATAAGCTATGTCTGGGGCAGAACAACTTCTGTGGGATTTTGTTCATTCAGAGCTTGCTGGAAGTATTCCTTTTATCTACCTTTGATGTCCTGTGAATTGGTGAACATGTTGATGCTGTCATCCCTTATGAATGGAGTCTGATGAAAAGATTCTTTAGCTTTTTTTTTACTTTTCCTTGCAACCTGATATAGTTTCTTTGTGCCATCTGCTGAATCACTTTCCAAAAGCTTGTAGAATGCCTCTGATGCCTTGTTCTTTGCTATTGTGACTTCTCTCCCAGCCTCTTTGTTAGTCAACCAGTATTCCTTCTTAGCCTGGTATATCTTTTATATCTCCCTCTTTTTCTTGCATACCTTATTTTGTTTTGCTCACAGAGCAAAATTTCATACTTAAATAAGCCATCTTTCTCAGCTCAAAGCTCATATTCTTTTTGCCTGTCTATAATCTTCATAAATTATTGGGTGGTCTTCATCACTGTCCTACCCTGTTGCCAGGATGACATACAGGTAATATTGTATATTTGGAGTGCTGCACAGTATATGGTCCATTCCCTTTTGACAAATGACAGACAGAAAAAGCACTCCAGTTACAGCAGTATGTTATTCTTTTTATAGAAATTTTTTTTATGGGAAATGCTTTCATTTCAGTAAGTAACTATATCCATGCTTAGCAACATTTGTGGAATACCTACCCCCCTCAATGCTATGAAAATATTTACCATTCTGGCAAGCGATATTGAACCAATCTTGACACTAGGTTAATGTTGATTCTGAGATCTCTGTAGACATGAGCATCCCTTTCTTCGGCTTTTGATACCATGCTGACTGGTGGGGCAGCTGTATCCCAGTCTTTTATAGCCTTACAAGTGTAATTAGACAGGCCACATATTCTAGCTGCAGGGTTAATAAGAAGTTAGAAATCTAGGTGCTGACTGCAATAAGCCTTAGCTACAAAATGTGGCTTTGAACAGCACCATCAATGCAGTTTTATGACAAAGGGGTTATATAGTAGGTATTATACTGCAGCACTATTATGATGTTATCATCAAGAAAAGATATTCCCTGGTATTCATTAGCAATTGTGTAGGCTTTATGCGATGTTTACGTGTTAACACGAAGGGCAGCAGTGCTGATCACATATGCATGCTACTCATCATGCTTACACAAATACAAGCATGTTTTTGTGGCCAAAAACAGTGTTAACAGTCACAAAAATGTGTTCAGTAGCATGAGCACGGAAAGTAAACAAACAGGCTTGCCTATGGGCAAGCCTGTTGTGTACTCGCTCAGACAGTGCAGACATATGGCAAATAATGCAAGCTGCACCAGGTGGGGAAAGTGTCCTGAGTGCAATGTACACAGAAATTAAGTAAGAAATAAGTAAGAAGGGAGAGTAAATGACCAGGGGAACTACAATAAAAGTGGTTAACAGCCAAGGAAAGTGTACTAAGGACAGCCTGTATGGAAATTTGCACAGAAATAAATGTAAATAGAAATGTAACTACTCTGTGTTTGACTGGAACTTAGTATAATGCAATGTAAGCAAATGGAGATTTTCTCCCTGGGCCTCCACTGAGAATGGGTATTACCCAATTGGACTTTCCCCATAAACAAAGACAAATCAATCAGTCAGTCAAGCAATCAATCAAAGATATGTATTCAGAACTACATAAGATGTGAGGGTAAATGTTCACAGTGTATTAAGATAATTTATTTAAATGTGCTTATGTCTCAAAAACAATTTGTAATAATAACATTATGCAATATATATATATATATATATATATATATATATATATATATATATATATGTCAAAATAATGATTTGTGGTCAGACTTCCTGAGTAAATATAGGTAAATAAAAACAGACATGATAGTATAGGATGTGAGAGTTGCACAAAATAACATTGTAACAAAGAGAAGCAAATGAGATATAAATGTGATTAACATGCTGACTTGAAATGACATTTAGTAAGGACAGCACATACATTAAGGAATATTTGTACAGCCTGCATTTCATCAGTATAACATGTTGGAAAATAAGAACTGCTCATAAGCCACAATCTGCTTTTTCAAGAATCTAACCCATCAACATTACTACTGAGCTGTGTATTAACTGTGTATGCCACAGAACAAGGCATAACACATATGAGGAGGGTCACCCTTAAAGGGAATTTTGTACTTTCATATTCTAATGGGTATGGATCCCATAAGGAGGTGTGTGTGGCCTTACAAATGTGTGAGCAGAATGGTTCATACATAATACCCTTGCGTAAGGTATTCCTGCCTAGCACAGTTATCTGACAGATAGATAAGAACAAATGGAAACACCATGCTATGATGCGGTTTATTGCAAAGAGCTGTGTATTGTCTGCATCTGCCAGTGGAGACAGTAATGGATATTGTCACAAATAACTGAAATTAGAAAGGATCCCTGATAATAAATGTCATATCAGCATGTCAGACTTCTTCTTCCAGCTTTTCCCAGTTATGGGTCGCCACAGCAGAACTTCAGCCTGCTAATGACTGGCAGTAGATTTTTACGGTGCCGAGGTGCCAGCTCAATGCCCAATCTTCAACGAAGGCACGCCCATTTCACGCATGTCTTTTGAACGCCACTCGACCGCAGACTCCACACAGAAGGTGCCCCAGCCGAGAATCAAATGGGAGAAACTTTTGCTGTGAGGCGACAATGCTACCGCTGCACCACCACAGCTTCTCTGATGGCAATTAATTGAGTACACTCTTGTGCACACAACTGTGATCAGTCATATCAATGGTCCTTGATCAAGGAAAGTTTCTCTGTATTGCTGTACACACATCACCCATGAACTGGAGTGCACTCGTGCACAATACATTACTCAATGCATGTGTCACAGGAGCACTCGCACCATGATATTGTCAGAGCAAATTTTCTTCTGCCATATATTCACATGTGTTTGTGCAACATATCAAGGGATACTACCGATAGGATTTAATGGCTGTTGTGTGATATCAGTACACTTACACAAAAAGATTCCCTATGCTAGAATTGAGCATTAAGCTGTACAAATCATCCAACTAACAATATGGCAATGAATCACATGCATCACAATAGAACTGTCATCACAGTTGTTGAACTCCACCTATGTGAAGTTACTACATTACATGTACTTTATTTGCCCATAATTTTTATCTGATAAAATGGATAGGGGAGGTCTCTGCCACTCTATGTGGACACATTAGAACTGAGGGAGGGTCATTCTTGCAGAACAGTTAAGTACATAAATGCTTACAGTCACTCGATGCTGGTTTTGAACACTGGATTAAGAGTTGCGAAAATCAACACAGTGGTGGGATTAATGAATTTGACATAGTATAAATGCATTGTCAGTTGTAATATGTTTGGTTATGTGAAAGCAATATGTCTTATTAATGAATCAAGGAATATGTGTCCCTGTAATTACTTTGAAATAATCGTACTGTATGTCAGACAACACTGCCTGATGCTAGATATATCCAAACACACCCATGGCCTGTGCTGTTGTCTCTGTGATGGTAGAATAACAACTATGTATTCTGTGGATATAGTCTCATATTGGAACACAAGCCTTACTTAGGCAACAACATACGTTACATCATCTCATGTCCTCAGGAGGCATCTTACTATGACTAGTATAGAAGGAAAATCTAATCAAATGACAGCATCAGTCTTCAATACAGCATTTCAAAATGAAAATTAGAATAAACTCTTGTAAGAACAACATATGAACATGGCACATGTAGGTTGCACTGAGCGCAAGCAACAATATCAAGATTTGAATTATATATCGAACATCACAAGCTATGGAAGGCCTGCTGAAACACAAGCGCTTCTCAAGATTTATTTTACAATTTTGACACTGCACATTTCAATGGATGACATTACCATTTTGTATTATATGGTCTTTGATGTTAATGGTCTGAAGAAGTAGTCATTATGATTGTGAAAGTGCTAACCTTTGAATAAATATATTGTTCTGAAGACACAGTTGTGTGTCGGTTTACCCTTTTTCATTGTGTAACAACAGAATAGTGTTGTAGAGCCAACTGTACTAAATTAAGTGTGCCAAAAAGACACATAGGTGAAGTGGAGTGCTTTATATGTGTCTTTATTTTTTGTGGGACAGGTGTCCATTTTTTTTACTTTCAAAGACAGAGGAATGTTGGGGAAGGGGTTTAGGAATATGAGGGTCAGGTAGGTAGGGTAGGTGAGGAAGCAGGCACAGACATACAGGACATAAAAGACAGACAGGGATGGTGATAGACACAAAAGGTTTGGGGACACCATGATTGGTGACAGGTAGGGGACATCAGGGGTCCACCCACATCAATCATGAGTACAGTGAAAATCTAGTTCTCACCATCAGAACTGTTATCACTATCTCCTGTCTCAGTTTCCTCTGTCAGTGCTTGATGTGGCATCATATTTGCAATATGACATAGCACCTTTTCTACACATTGGATTCAGGCACTGAGGCCCCTTTCTATATTATCCTCCACCAGTCCTGTCAGCTCTTATTATAGGATCATAGGAGCTTATTAGTCTATCAACCCAGAGGTCATTTCAAGATTAGCCAATTCATCCCAATTTAATACCATAGATATGCTAGTCAATGTTCAGGACTGTATTTAGTAATGGCTGCTCATAACCAGGAGGGTTGTGGGCGCTATCCCTAGTAAGAATTTATGGTGCCCCATCCACTCATCCAGATTCCTCTTGAGCAGTGTCATAGAGGTGCTCTTTCTTCACATGAATTGGCACCCTATTCCAAAGATGCTGCAGTCACTGGGAGACAAATATGTCCCTCCAGCATGTCCTATTTAAGTTACAGGTCATATTTAGGTCCCTGGAATGGGTAGCTCTAGTCCCATTTGATTTACAGATGTGCAGCAAGTTCATTAGGTATGGGTAAGTGAGTGCTCCACAAGCCAGGCATAAGTCTTCCCTAAGAAGTCTATATGATACAGAGTATAGTGACAGGGACTTTAGTCAGTCTATGTAAGGCACATGCTGGAGTCCCTTGATCTTCTCTGCTCAAAACCTCTGAGTTCTCTTCAATTGCTGCAGGAGCTTTGTATGGTACATGCTGAACAGGGCATTATACTCAGTTATGGGCTGAATTAGTGCTGAGTATAGAGAGGTTATAACCTCCTTCGCTCTCGAAGTGATGTCTTTACTAATCAAATGTGCTACATAAAAACACTTCCTTACTACAGTAGACACATGGTTGTTGATGTTAAGGTCGCAGTCTACTTGTGATCCTAGATCTCTTACCACTTTGTGGGTACTTAGGGTATTGTTGATTTGCTAGTGCGAAGGGACATTGTTTTTGCTGAAGAAAATCATGGTGCATTTCTTTGCATTCAGTCTGAGACCATGACTAAGACACAAGTTGTTGGTCTGTGTAAACCCTCTTGGAGTATACTGACATTATTTGGAGATTCAATAATTACACCCAGTTTGCAGTTGTCCACAAGTTTGGTCAGCCACAACCCCTTAGTTTTGGCCTGAACTTCTGAGAAGTATATACCAAACAGTAAGGGGCCCAGCACTAACCCATGTGGCACCTTGCTGGTGACAGGTCTGCTGGTTGATGTAAAGTCACCCACTTTGATAGTATTTGTCTGGTTTGTGAGCCACCTGACAACCCATCTTACAACAAAGGGGTTTACATTTAGTTTGCTAAATTTATTGGCAATGTCTGAATGTGGGATTGTGTTGAAAGCTTTTGCCAAGTCGAGGTATGCTGTGTGCATAGATTTGCCCTCGTTAATGGCCCTGGTCACATTTTTGAAAAAATCCACCAGATTTAACAGGCAGGATCTGCCCTTGATGAAGCTGAATTCGGTTAGATCCAGGGTTCGGAGGTCGCCTATGTCTTTATTTATGAGGTCCATAATGCA
This sequence comes from Protopterus annectens, assembly GCF_019279795.1. Lineage (NCBI taxonomy): Eukaryota > Metazoa > Chordata > Ceratodontiformes > Protopteridae > Protopterus > Protopterus annectens. The sequence continues at coordinate 1,330,638,099 of NC_056728.1, forward strand.
TAGTCTTACAGATGAGGCTGGTAAGACTTATGGGTCTGTAATTCCCTGGGTGTGTTGCTAGGCCACCTTTGTGGGGGGGAATAGCTATTGCTTTTCTCCATTCTGCAGGAGCAAAACCTGTGATTAGGCTATGATTGAAAATGATAATTAACGGTGATGCTAGTTCATGTTTTAGCCTGTTTAGAAGACAGCCTGATATGCCATCGGGTCCCACAAAGACTGTGTTTTTTGCCTTGGACAAGGCTTTAATGACCTGCTCTTCAGATATGTATGGTGGGGGGTGTTTGGGGGAAGGTTTGTGAGAAGTTTGGAGGGGATAAGGGAGTGAAATATTTGCCAAACCTATCTGCTAGCAGGTTTGCTATCTCTGTAGGGTGAGTGTGTGTGATACCATTAGTCACTAGTTCTGCACATGCTTGGGGCCTACCTTTTAGGCTATGTACATAGCTGTAAAAGGCATTGTGGTTATCCTTGGCTGTGCTTACTAGGTTTTTCTCAAAGGAGCTCTTAGAGGATTTGATATGTGTTTTTATTTGCTTGTTGAGGTTGAGGAGGGTGATTTTCCATTTTTGTGGCTTTGCCTTTGTTTTCTTGGTCAGCAGCTTTTTGCATTTATTGTAAAGTTTGATGATGCTGAATGTCCTCCATGGTGGCTTGATTTTACTTGGGGCTCTGGCTTTGATTCTTTCTGGTACAACTGAGTCTATACACTTGGATTGTACAGGGCTTTAGTGTAAGCTTTGGTGTAGTTACTACTTCCAGCTGGGGTGGTGGAGCTTGGAATGCATTTATACCTTCACCTAGGAGGGTATAGATTGCCTTGGTGAAGATTTTTAGTCTGATTTCACCCTTTGTGGGTACTGGTGTTAGCGCCAGCTCGAAGGTGTCTGATTTGTGGTCAGATTTAACTAAGGAGGGTCTGACAGTTGTGGCAGTGCATCTGTTTGACATGTTAGTGAGGACCAGGTCTAGTATGTTTGTTCCTCTTGTTGGGGTAACAACAATTTGTTACAGGGTGTTTAAGTTGACAAACTCAAGAACTTTTGTGCTAGCAGGTTAGGGCTAGCATAGGTTTCCCAGTTGATGGTGGGATAATTGAAATCCCCCATAACCAGAGTGTTTGGGAATATTTGGATTGACCCCAGTCTGGTGAATTAGGCTTCGTGCACGTCATGACCCATGGAGGGGAATCTATAACTGGCTATGACTTGAATGGGGGTATTACCCACAGTAACCTGTACTTGGAGTAACTCCATGGAGTTGTCCAGTCTAACTAGATGGGAGGTGAATTTATCTTTAAAATAGATAGAAAACCCACCTGCTTTGGTTCTTACACATTTGTTTTGTGGTCTGAAGGTGTTGAAGCCATTGTAGCCTTGCAAAGCTGAAGTACTATCTGAGGCCTGTAACCTGGTTTCTGTTACTGCACAGACATCTACATCTTCCAGTTATAGAAGTGCTTCCAGGGTGTGCAATTTTTGGTTTAAGCTCCTAGTGTTTATCAGCATGATCCTTATTTTGTTATTATTAGCAAAATTTATGTCAATAAGATGTTCATCGTGTTACACTGCTGCAGTCATTACACTTGGGTTATCCTGCCATCAGGTGGTCCCACAGTCGGCCAGAGTTCCAAAGTCTTGGTCCAGTGTCGGTTGTTGTCGCTTCTTCCCTGACGTCAGTGCGCCTGAGGTATATAAGATGCATCTGATGCCATTTTCTTCAGTCTTTCTTGCCGCGCGGTGCCCGAAGCAGAAGCAGTTCGCAAGTGCCCGTCGGCTGACTCCTGAGATTTTCAAAGTCGAATTTCTGATCTGAAGTCTTCAATAAAGCTAAGTAGCCCATTGGGGAAACTTTTTTCTTGCCTCAGACCGATGTCAGAAAAAGTTAATAATTGTATTTCTTGTGGGAAGCAAATACCTCATAAGGACTTCCACTCTTACTGTATTCCATGCCTAGGCCCTGATCACGACATCACTAGTTGTCGGTTTTGTGCTAGATTTAACAAACGCACTATAAAAAGACGTTTTGATTTTGCTTTGCACTACTTTGGCCAAAGGTTCAATTATACTATGCCGTTGGATCAACTGACGACCGCAATTCTGAAAAAACGCAAAGACAAGGATAAAGACAGGTATCCAAGGTCCAAAACCGACGACGAAACCTCTTCTAGGCCAGTCACCAATTCATCAGTTCTCAGTGAGGTGCTTTCGCAGCCCCTGACACCCGCTACTTCAGAGCCACAGGCCGCCTCCGACTCCCATGTGGAGACAACTAGGCCACTGGAAACTCAAGGTATTGGGCCTACGGAAACTAATCCCTCAGATGGGTCTGGAGCCACTGAGCAGGCATCGGCTTCTGAGGGTGTTTTCAGACCTTCACAACTTACCATTAAAGCAACAGCCAAGACAAAAGTACCATTAAAGACAAAGAAGCAAGTACAGCATTCTCCTGGACAGTCCTCCATGCCTAAGAAACAGATGCCTAAAATGGCCGAAGACCTCATTACTCTAATCAGGGGTTCCCATCCCCCTCCTGAGAAAAGGCCTAGGCAGGATACAGACTATGATTCCTCTGATCAGGTTTCCATTTCCTCTGATTCCTCTTCAGACCAGGGATACTCTCTACACCCCTATGAGGACTCTGATGCTGAAGAATCTATCCCTTCAGCTTCTCCTCCGGAGGATTATTCTTTTGGGGAAACTTTACATACCATGAGGGAGCATTTTCATTGGGAAAGTCAGGATTATTCAGAATCCAAGAAAAGGCTCAGGGATTTCCTTTTATTGCCTCGGCACAGGCCCCTAGCTATTCTGCCTGTGCTAGATATTGTGGATGATGTGTTCTTTGAATCCAGCTTACCTCCAGATTCTTTGCCCCCTGCACCAGCCAAGCCAGATAGGTATTATAGACTCCCTGACTCTCACAAGTTTCTTTATAAAAACCCTTCTGCTTATCCAGAAACTATTTGCCAGGGTCCAAAAGGGGTTAAGGCTTCCATTGCAAAACATCCAGTACCTTCTGACAGAGATTCCAGAGCTTTGGATAGATGGGGGAAGAAAGTTTACACTTCTGCAACTTTAGTAGTAAGGGCTTTAAATTGCCAGTTTCACATGCTTAAGCACCAACAATATTTAATGGCTCATTTAAAACAGAAAATGTTTGCAAGCTCAGAAGCTCCTGACTGTAAAGAAATGCAGGATTTATTGCATGCAGTTGAACAGGTGGGGAAACATACTCTTCAATGTGGTTTTGATTCTTTAGAGGCCTCTTGTAGAGCCACAGTTACAGGTTCTGTGATTCGAAGACATGCTTTGTTAAAAGAACAGTGTTTACCTGATCATGTTAAAGCAAAATTATTGGATGCTCCTTTACAGCATGATACCTTGTTTGGTGTTAAGGCAGAAGAGGTGTTAAAGAAAATGGAGGATAAGGCTAAATCTATGCAAACAGTCAAGGATTTCTTACAGGTACAGCCACCTCGATTTAGCAGAAATTGGCCAACAAAGAATTGGTCCTTTCCAGTGTCAGACAGGCCACAGAGAGGCAGATACAGACACCCAAGAGGCAGATCTCAACCTCAAGGTTCTAACAGACAATGACAGTGGGGCACCTCAACCCCAAAAGGAGGTGAGGACAAGTCTCAACCTTACAGGAAACAGTCCCAATGACTTCCCCCTTCGTACGCCAAGCACTTCCCTTTTGGCAGCCCCCTTAGGGGGAAAACTAGCACTTTTTTCTCAAAACTGGCAAACAATCACCCAAGACAAATGGGTTCTGAATATTGTGTCTCAAGGTTACAGGTTCCACTTTCATACTTTACCAAGGCTAAAAAGAATGCCAGACCTGCGACAGAATCAATGGGCAGAGGCACAAAAACAAATTACAGCCCTCATGGCCATGAGAGCTATTCAGAAAGTACCACAACAGGAACAAGGACAAGAATTTTACTCAAGACTCTTCCTGGTCCCCAGAAAGGACAAGGCCTGGAGGCCCTTACTAGACCTTTTGCTTCTAAATACTTACCTGGATATTCCAAAATTCAAAATGTTGACATTATAGCAGCTTCTACCCATGCTGGGCAAGAAGGCTTGGCTTGTTACTCTGGACCTCAAAGAGGCATACCTGCATATCCCTATCAGACAAAGTTGCAGAAGATACCTCAGATTCAAAGCTGGTACAATGCAGTACCAATTCTCTGCACTGCCCTTTGGCTTATCTACTTCGCCCAGGGTCTTTACAAAGTGCCTGGCACCAGTAATTGTGTTTTGCAGACAAAAAGGAATTCAAATATATCCATACCTGGACAACTGCCTCATTCAAGCAGTGACAAAGGACTTTCTTCTACAGCATCTGGCGTTTGTAAAAAGGTTGCTAATTTTTTTAGGGTACACAGTAAACAAAAAGGAGTCAAAACTAGTGCCCTCACAACAGATTATATTCCTGGGTCCCAGCTTAAATACAACAGCCCAGATGGCTTATCTCACGCCAGACAAACAAATTCAATGAACTCAATATTTTCAATTACTGGCAAAAAAGTCCCATCTCCCTGCAAGAAAAATTCTGCAGGCCCAGGGATTCATGGCATCCTGCATACTACTAATACCATATGCCAGACTGCATATGAGGAAATTACAATGGTACCTAAAAAGTGTTTGGACTCAACACTCTCACAGTTTAGAAGCAGTAATACCAATGATTCCCTGCCTACAACTGGAGTTTCAATGGTGGGCACAGGCATGTCACCTAAACAAGGGTCAGCCTTTTACCCTACCCACAGCCAGGCAGACTCTAACAACAGATGCTTTGGATTATGCCTGGGGAGCACACATGGCAGGAAAATGCATTCAGGACAAGTGGACCACAGACCAGATGTATCTTCACATCAATCAAAAAGTTGGCTGTTCAAAATGCCCTAACAGCTTTCAAGGACCTTCTGCATCCAGGACAATTATTATTAAAGACAGACAACACCACAGTAATGTGGTAGATAAATGAGCAAGGGGGCACTCATTCTTATCCTCTATGCAGGGCAAGACATGACCTTGTGGAACACAGCTCCAACGTATAAAGTTCATCTACAAGCACAATTCCTGCCGGGAAAGAAAAATACTCTGGCAGACGATCTAAGCAGAAATATCATGGACCCTCATGAATGAAAATTGAATCCGCAAATCTTCAGCATGGTAATGCAAAAATGGGAATGCCCAGACATAGATCTTTTTGCCTCCCCACTGAATTGCCAACTACAAAAATTCTGCACAAGGACTTATCACACACAAGCATGGAAAGTGGATGCTCTCTCGTTCAACTGGAAAATCCTAAAGGTTTATGCCTTCCCACCACTGCCTCTCCTTTCAAAGGTATTCCTAAAAGCCAGACAAGAAAAACCACTGATGATCCTGATTGCTCCAGACTGGCCATGCCAGCACTGGTACCCAATCTTAAAGAACTTAGCTCAAGGCCCACCATGGATTTTGCTTCAAATTCCACACCTTCTGACTCAACAAAACAATCTGATCCTGCATGGTCAGCTCAAAACCCTAAACCTGGCTGCATGGCAGATTCATTAGTCAAACAGGCAACACCTCTCTCTAAAGCTGTTATGGATGTCATGTTGGAGGCCAGGAGGCCTAGCACCAGGAAAGCTTACTCAGAAAAATGGAAGAGATTCTGCACCTGGAACCAGGCTCAAAGCCTTGACCCTCTTGTCCCAAACATTCCTCAGATTTTACAATACTTAACTGAGATGCTGGACAAAGGCCTATCCTTCTCATCAATTAAGATCCACGCCTCTGCCATTTCAGCACATTACAACATGGATCCTCCTTTATTCTCTCATCCCTTGCTAAAGCAGTACCTCAGAGGGGCTAAAAACATAAGACCACCCCGGAGAGCACCAACACCAACTTGGGACCTCAATTTCATTTTGGAAAAACTGACCCTGCCACCTTTTGAGCCAGCCAATGCAGCCGATCTAAAATTTTTATCATGGAAAACAGCTCTGCTTCTGGCAATAACTTCAGCACGAAGAGTCTCAGAGCTACAGGCATTAATGGCAGTGGAACATTTTATAATGTTTCATCAGGACAGGGTTTCTTTAAGGACAAACCCTACCTTTATGTCAAAGGTGGTATCTAGTGTGGCTCTTAACCAAACCATCCATTTGCCAACTTTTTATCCAAACCCCCAGAATAAAGGGGAGAAACTTCTGCACTATTTGGACATATACAGGCAGCTATGCTTCTACTTGGACAAAACAAAAGCTTTCAGGAAAACTGAGCAACTGTTTGTAGCATATGCTGCAGGATCACAGGGCAAGGCTATCACAAAGCAGACTATATCCAAATGGATAGGACACTGTATTCATTACTGCTACACACAGCATGGGAAAGCAGTCCCTAATATCATTAGGCCACATTCCACCAGGGCAACAACCACTTGAGGAGTACCTACCAAGGAAATTTTCTAGGCTGCAACTTGGAGTTCAGTGCACACCTTTACCAAGCATTACCACTTGCCTCTTTACTCTAAATCCAGAGCAGGATTTGCCACTGCAGTTCTGCAGGGGCTCATAGCCAATCCTAGCTCTTTATAGACCAGCCACCCAACCTTAGCTTTGGGATTCTACCCGAGTGTAATGACTGCAGCAGTGTAACACGATGAACATAGTACAGTTTTGTACCTACCATAAATGTAGATGTTCGAGTGTTCACACTGCTGCAGTCCAGGTTACCCTCCCTCCATCCCCTCTGAACTAGCTGGACTTATCTATGCCTTTCTATCCTACACAACCTTTGTGGTGTATTTGCTTGTATCTGAAGGCATTGTTTTTATTTTATATGTATATTTTTTAGTAGCAATATGTATTGCCTACTTACTTGGGGGCACCTGACACCTGGGGCAAGAAAAACTGAAGAAAATGGCGTTGGATGCATCTTATATACCCCCTGGCGCACTGACGTCAGGGAAGAAGTGACAGCAACTGATGCCGGACCAAGACTTTGGAACTCTGGCCGACTGCAGGACTGCCTGATGGCAGGATAACCCAAGTGTAATGACTGCAGCAGTGTGAACACTCGAACATCTACATTTATGGTAGGTACAAAACTGTACTTTTGTTTTCGAGACCATGCCTAATAAAGACATTATGGGGGAGGTGAGAGCCTTTACCAGTAGCCGAAAGATTAGTGGTGGCAGCTTCCCAGAGTGACAGAAACTGGATCCCCTTTGAATGACACCAAAAACTAAGCCAATTAATGAAATCAATAATTTTTGTGTTTATACTGTGGCATCATTCTAGGTGAGGGTTGTATGCTGCTCAAGGCTAGGGACATACCCACCTGAGCCACATTCTCAGAGAGCTCAGTCATATCTCTCTTTATATAGTCCAGTGAAGTACAGCTCAGATCATCAACTCCAACATGAATTATGACAGAGTCATAATGGTACTTGTTGCTGAGAGACCTGAGTGCATGAGTGATCTGATGAATCCTGGCACTGGACAGGCAGCTGATTATGACTTTCTCCTTGTCCAACCTGGTGAGTGGGACATCCTTGTGTCTCACTATGGAGTCTCTAATGACAAGAAAATTAGTTTTTTGAGTGTTAGGTTTTACGGGCTTGGTAGGTGAGACAGTGGTGTTACCATGTGTCATGGGTGCTGTGGAAACTGTGTTAGTTGTAGCAGTCTTGTGTTATGGAGGTCTATGATGTTTTGGTATGTTTTTGAGAGAACCTCCATGTATGATGATTTTTGTGTTTGATATGTACTATGTGCAGACCAAGTAACAATATCACCACCTCCACTACTATTACTTTCTGAGGGTACTGATGCACCAACAGCCAGGGCAGAGCAACCTGATGAAGATGGAATGTGTGCCAGGAGTGTTTGTGCTACTGAAGAGTACTGAAATAAAATTTTCACTTTTTCCTTCAGCTTTCTACTATTGTTATTAATAAGGACACCAGGCGACTAAAGAACAACAATTCCTTTGCAACCTTAAATGACACGAGTGTCAAAGGAAAAAACTTCAAAGACCAATTCACGTAAGGTTCAAGTATGGCACCCTTTATTAACTTGCAGCAAAGAGACAAAGCATGCAGGCAGAATGATTTGTCTGGCCATTAATAATTAGTGTAGCATTTTTATACAGTTCTTTCCATATTACACAAAAATGTTACTAGACTAATTGCTGACTAGTTGAGAATAACTGCTGATTTAAAAAACATTTGAGAAAAACAACCTGGCCTTGGGGCTTATTTTAGCCCACCACAAACTTTCAATTCTTCAATTGTGCAGTTCTAATATATATATATGTTACATTTTGCCTAGATTCTAGGTACATTTCTAGCTTAGGTACAAGTAATGCTGACTATGGTTTATACTTTCAAGCAGCCTTTGTGCTCCTTATCAAAGCTTCTAACAGCTGTGTACTTTCTCATGGCATAAGCAGAAAATCAATAACTCTTTGTTAAGTCTCATGACACTAGTAGAAATGAAATGCTTCTTGTTATTTGCTGACATTAGCAGAAATCAAATGCTTCTTGTTAAGTTTCTAATAGCTGTGCAAATTCATGCAGTGTGAACAGAATAAATGTATTAACCCTTTTAAACCTTAAATGCACTAAGCATTAAGCATGCATATTACTAATACATATTTCTCTAACATTTCCCCCCTTTTAATACTTTTATTCTACTTTCAAAATAAGCATAAACAGTCTTTTTCTTCCCCTAACCTCTTCCTACTCAAGATTTGCAGTTAAGAGAGTCATTCAATTTAAACTTATGAAAGCCTTTTCAATTTTTCAACAATTCTTCAAGTTCAGCACCCTGGTATAAGGTTTCTGAAACTGACATGTCTATAAAGTCTTTAATCAGTCTTTTCATGCAGGGGATGCAGCAGCACACACATACCACCAGCAGGATCATTCCTACACAGATGGCAATCAGGATGTTCATTAGGATACTGCCCCACCCACCAAACAATCTCTGGAAAAAGTCTGTCAATGGATTTGGTCTTGGCTTGGTCATAGCCGACACCTGCTGAATTACCTCAAGGTGATTGTCTATCTCGTGTTTGTGGTCAGGGATATATGAACAGCACTCCTCCTGGATTAAAGCGCACGTACCTCCTCTCGCCACTAGGGTGAAGTCAAGAGCCATGCAGTTTTGAAGCACTACAGTTCTCATGGCAGTCAGTTCATCAGTCACCAAATCTAGAGCAGAAAAGGTTGCATTGCTCATTATTTCGAGAAGTTTAGACAGTTTTCTGTTTCCAGATTGATTTTGTTGCTCCATATGCTGGCAATACACCTGCCCACGAGATGATGGTATCACCCAAGTCCATATGCGACAGTCCATTTTTCCCTAGGCTCACAGCATGATGGTTTTTCCAGCCCACATTGATTTGCCCCACTGGGTTGACAGGTTTCTTGATTTCTCATCGAACATTCCAAATTTTCCCCTGAGGCAAAACTGCTGTGTGTTGTATGGCCGGAACCAGGTACTCCAAATAACAACTGCCGGACCAATTCTCAGGTAACCACTTGTATGCTTTCCTACCACATACAAAATAACAATCTTCTACTTTGGTATTAACTTTACTATGTCTTGGCTCTGGATGAAACATTTTTTTGTCAACTATAATCAGTTGTTTATAGAGGTCAGCATTATGTTTTACTTCATCAGTTGTCCTATGCATCAGTTCAAAAAAGGAATCATAGCTTGTGTTGCAATAGGAACCTGTGTTGTCAGTTTTATTGTAGCATCTATAGGGAACAGTCACATTGCAATTGCTCCAACCCACCTGAATTGTATCATTTTTGTAAAAACACACAGTCCTCTTCTGTCGAACAGACAAGTGCAATGCTACTTTATCTTGTGATGTAACATCTGATGTATCATAGACTAAATTTTCCCAGGTCTTGTTGGCTCCTAGGGGGACAGAAGTTAACAATAACCCCCCATATGCTGTTGGCAAAGCTGTGCAAATCCAGCAATTCGAAACATTGTAGGTCTCAGCATACACATATTTGATTGCCTGGCAAGTGTTGAAGTTTGGGTGCCACTCTACATGCAACTCTCCATGCTTATTCAGTTCAGTTTGTGTGGCTGGGAAAAGGAATGGCCACAACACAAAGATTATTGTCACTAGTACAGTCAACAGGATGATTATGCAATACTTCTGAGGAAACTGTTGTTCTGCATTCCTGTTTTCTCCGACTCTTCCAAATAGGTACATCTGGATCTTACTGGATCCTAAACCAACCAAGCTGCAAACGAATGTAAACAAACCAAACAGAAAACTGAAAAAGCTGCAACACTTTATTCCGGTACCTCGGCTGAATGCCTTCAAAGGAATAAATACAATACTACTTGCTGCACCTTATATAATACTGTGTAACACCAATTGATGTAATTAAATAATCACAAGAGTTAATAGACCCATTGAATTAAAGAGACACAGTGTAAAAACATATATCAAAATCATGAAACACTATAAATATATACAAAAAACACCTCAAGAAGACATACATCCTACTAAATATAGAGAATATTAATCATATAGTCAGATTGACTTCTAAATTCATACCCCTTGGTTTTAAAGTACTAAATTTTAGAATAAACCTGCTTTCCAAATTCAACAGATTCTGTAAATAATTCCCAGTTTTGTAAAATTCAGGTTTAGCAAGGGCACAAAAAAATAGAGAATCCAAAATTCCATTATGAAGTGAATTAAAATGTTCAGAGATTGGGCTATCTATTCTGGCATTTGAATATCACCTAAGTGTTCTAAAACACGTGTTTTTAGTTGACGTTTAGTCTGACCAATGTAATATTTGGGTGGAACACAATCACAACCAATTATGTACACTACCCCACATGATTTACAATTAAAATAATTATGAGCAGTGTATTTGACCCCATTAATCAAACTACCTGATAGATTTTTTACTTTTGAACAGATCTTACATTTTCCACATCTAAACATACCATGTGGCAAATTGTTATTAATGGTGCCAGACAAAGCACGATTTTTCAAATTAGATTTCAAAATTTCCTTTAAATTGGCATACCTGCCATAAGAAAAGGATACATAATTTGGAAACAAATGACCAATCTCCTCATTGTTACAAACAATTGGCCATAAAAAATCTACAATGTCTTTCAGCATCATAGAAAAAGGGGAAAATTTTGTGACAAAAAATAAATTGTCAATATTCACACAACCAGCTTCACCATCCCTAGATCTTTCTGAAGAAACTTTCTTTAAAATATTACCTCTTTTGTTAGGATTTAACAGTCTATCTAGACTTTTACTGATTAAACTTTCAGAATAGCCTCTCATAGACAGTCTCTGTCTAACATTTTCAAATTCCAAATTCCAACAACTACTTTCAGAAGTGTGTTCCTTAATACGTTTAAACTCCCCAAATGGGAGTGCCTCAATTAAATGGGCCGGATGAGCACTACTCGCATGTAGGAAATTATTGGAAGCTGTGTGTTTCCTAAATGGTCTAAACTGGACTAGTCCTTCTATATCTACATACAATAAAATATCCAAAAATTGGATTTCACAATTGTTCACACTGTATGTAAATTCCAAACCAAACCAAATTTATTTTGATGTAAACTAAAAATAAATTCGTCAAACTCCAATTTACTACCTTTGCAAATGAAAATCAAATCATCAATGTATCTGTGGTAAGATACAACTTTATTCTGAAAGAAGTCTAGAGTATATAAGAAACTAATTTCAAAATAAGACATAAAGAGGATAGCATAAGTGGGGCAAAATTAGCCCCATGGCAGTCCCTCCTTCTGAAGAAAATTCTTTGTTCAAAAATAAAGTAGTTGTGGGTTAGAGCAAACTCTAAAAGTAAAATGACAAAAGAGGTCCGAGGTCCTTCTCCCAAGATTTTACCAATGGCCTCCAAACCAAATTTTGTCTTAATACTGGTATAAAGGGCCTTTACATCCACCGTAGCCCAGTAAAAATTGTCTTCCCATTTAAAGTTTTTCATTAGGTCACAGTATTGGTTAGTATTACTAATATGGGAACTTACATTCTTTAGTTCTTTTTTCAGAATGCTATCTAAAAATATCCCCACATGTTCCAAAAAAACCCCACAACAAGATACAATTGGACGACCAGGAGGGTCTTGTAAATTTTTGTGTATTTTGGGAAGTGCATAAAACGTAGGGTCCTTGGGATTAGTAATAAACAATCTTGTCACATCCTTATTGTTAAGAAAACCTAGTCTTTCACCCCTTTCTAAAAGGTCAAACAATTCGGAATTAAATTGAGCAATTGGGTTATGTGGTAACTCTATATAAACACAGTCATCACACAAAAGATCATAGTTCATTTTTAAGTAATGACATTTATCCATTATAACCCAATTACCTCCCTTATCTGCTGTACAAAAAATATATTTATTGGAAATTTCTTTCATTTGCTTCAGTGCCAACCACTCTTGCTTAGTAAGATTAAATCCAATAAACTGTTTCAAAAACAGCACATACTCAATTTCAACCTTTTTACACAAAACATTTTCAAAGACCCTTAAAACAGCTGAATTTTTAGGAGGACAAAAAGAACTGTGCACAGGCAAACGAGGTACAGTTAATTTTCCACAACCAGTAAAAAAACGTTCAGTGCTCTCTGAAATATCCACAGAATCAGAACTAGCCTTCATAATAATGTCTGACTCAGAATAGCCACTACTCTCAGCATTAAACTCGTATATAGAAAGATCCATTAGAGGATCATTCATAATGAATAGATCTTCAGTACTGACAGAAACATCAGCATCAATATAACTAGCGTTAGCATTAGATACAAGATTTGGGTCCTGCATACTGTTAGAAATATTTTTGAGTTCAAAAAATACTTTTAAATAAAGCTTACGACAGAAACGTTTAACGTCTAATAGTAAATCCGAAAGCGCTGGTATTTTTGTTGGTACAAATTTACTACCCTTATTAAGTACCTGCAGCATATCGGAAGTAACAATGAAATCACTCAAATTTACAATATGCATATGATTTATATTACTAGAAACATGAGTCCCAAAATCAACATTGTACCTACAAAGGGTAAGCACAGAAGCAGAATTCAACCTCTTCCTACTCAAGATTTGCAGTTAAGAGAGTCATTCAATTTAAACTTATGAAAGCATTTTCAATTTTTCAATTGTTGTTCTTTAGTCGCCTGGTGTCCTTATATAGAACTCATCACTGTACTGCTTTGAGACAGCTCCACTGGCTTGAACTGCCCAACCTCCTAACCTACAATCAGCTCTGCCTCTGTCATTCTATCTATTACCTCCCCAATAAGTGTCCTGCCCTCAAAAACCTAGTACAACATCACTCAGCCAAAAGGCCTCTTAGATCATCAAGCAAACTACTACTAGAAGTCACCAACAGCTACAATAGCTTTGGAGATGCACTATATAGTAGTGATTCGGCCAAAAAATGGAACTCTGTCCCTACTAGCATTCAAAACACATCATCCAAAGCCTCCTTTAAAGACCTCATCAGGCAACACCTCAAGCAAAGTTGGCAGTGCCACGTGGCCCGGATAACATATACATACTAAATGTAGAGCAATTGATAATAGTTTTTTCAATCTTACTCACAAACACTGGCTAATCTACAATGTATGTACTGTACATGTGTACTATGTATGTATTCTACCTACATTCCAAAGTTCAGCTGTACACCACAAATCTATTACTTACCTTTATTTTTAAAATTAATATTTTTTGATTGTTCTCTCCACTGTAACTGTTTGTGCCGCATACCACTGTAAAAACATGTCTCTTGTAATTTGTGTGTATACTGATTATGTCTAAATAACTAAATGTGTCTGTAATTTTTCTTTGTGGAGCTTTTCTCCCCAGGCCTCTGCTGAAAAAGGGCCTTTTCAGCTCAGTCAGACACCCCCGGTTAACAAATGTAAAATAAATAAATACATTTTCAATAATTCTTCAAGTTCAGCACCTTGGTATAAGGTTTCTGAAACTAACATGTCTATAAAGTCTTTAATCAGTCTTTTCATGCAGGGGATGCAGCAGCACACACATACCACCAGCAGGATCATTCCTACACAGATGGCAATCAGGATGTTCATTAGGATACTGCCCCACCCCCCAAACAATCTCTGGAAAAAGTCCGTCAATGGATTTGGTCTTGGCTTGGTCATAGCCGACACCTGCTGAATTACCTCAAGGTGATTGTCTATCTCGTGTTTGTGGTCAGGAATATACGAACAGCACTCCTCCTGGATTAAAGCGCAAGTACCTCCTCTCGCCACTAGGGTGAAGTCAAGAGCCATGCAGTTTTGAAGCACTACAGTTCTCATGGCAGTCAGTTCATCAGTCACCAAATCTAGAGCTGAAAAGGTTGCATTGCTCATTATTTCGAGAAGTTTAGACAGTTTTCTCAGTTCCCAGATTGATTTTGTTGCTCCATAGGCTGGCAATGCACCTACCCACGAGATGATGGTATCACCCAAGTCCATATGCGACAGTCCATTTTTCCCTAGGCTCACAGCATGATGGTTTTTCCAGCCTGCATTGATTTGCCCCACTGGGTTGGCAGGTTTCTTGATTTCTCGTCGAACATTCCGAATTTTCCCCTGAGGCAAAACTGCTGCAAACGTCATTATGGCCGGAACCAGGTACTCCAAATAACAACTGCCGGACCAATTCTCAGGTAACCACTTGTATGCTTTCCTACCACATACAAAATAACAATCTTCTACTTTGGTATTAACTTTACTATGTCTTGGCTCTGGATGAAACATTTTTTTGTCAACTATAATCAGTTGTTTATAGAGGTCAACATTATGTTTTACTTCATCAGTTGTCCTATGCATCAGTTCAAAAAAGGAATCATAGCTTGTGTTGCAATAGGAACCTGTGTTGTCAGTTTTATTGTAGCATCTATAGGGAACAGTCACATTGCAATTGCTCCAACCCACCTGAACTGTATTATTTTTGTAAAAACACACAGTCCCCTTCTGTCGAACAGACAAGTGCAATGCTACTTTATCTTGTGATGTAACATCTGATGTATCATAGACTAAATTTTCCCAGGTCTTGTTGGCTCCTAGGGGGACTGAAGTTAACAATAACCTCCTGTATGCTGTTGGCAAGGCTGTGCAAATCCAGCAATTCGAAACATTGAAGGTCTCAGCATACACATATTTGATTGCCTGGTAAGTGTTGAAGTTTGGGTGCCACTCTATGTGCAACTCTCCATGCTTATTCAGTTCAGTTTGTGTGGCTGGGAAAAGGAATGGCCACAACAAAAAGATTATTGTCACTAGTACAGTCAACAGGATGATTATGCAATACTTCTGAGGAAACTGTTGTTCTGCATTCCTGT